>NC_058086.1:44943745-45243745 GCF_014858855.1 Bufo gargarizans
CTGTCAGCAGTTCTGTACCTATGACACTGGCTGACCTGTTCCATGTGCACTTGGCAGCTGAAGGCATCTGTGTTGGTCCCATGTTTATATGTGGCCGCATTGCTGAGAAAAATAATGTTATAATATATGCAAATTAACCAATAGGCGCATCGGGGGCGTTGCCGTTACACCTGGAGGCTCAGGTCTACCACGCCCTCTGCACTTTGATTGACAGGACCAGGCAGTGATGACGTTTATCATAAATATTAAATGTTTTTTGATGTGACAAATAACCTGTCAGGTTGAGCTGTAAGGTCAAGTACTTGGATTATACGTGGGCACTCTTCACGTATACTCATATAAACCTATGGGGAGGTGGAGACAGAATAAAAAAACTGCAGCCAAAAACACATTGCTAGACTGTGTGGGACGATCAGTGACTGCTGTCTGATGTCACCATCTAGTGGTAGAATGTGGAATGACCACTCTTTCTTAAAAGAGCTGGCTCAGGTTTGGGGAAGTAAAATATTGTGACCCATGGAGGTTGGAATCATACAAATAAACATTGTGTTGATGATCTGCAGCAGGTTTTATTTAGTCATATAGCGCTTACATATTCTGCAGCGCTGTACAGACATTAACGTCCCCCAAATCGGTCCCCGTCCCCACTGGAGCAATCTAACTTCATGGGGAAAACATACAAATTTCAAATTACAGATGTTGCCCTTGGTTGGATTTGAACCCAGAACTTCAGGTCTGCAAGACATCAGTGCTAATCATATGGAGCAGGACATGACATAGATACTCAACTTTCTTTATTATACTCCGGAGCTGCACTCACAGTTCTGCTGCTTCCTATGGAAAACAGTCAGCAACTGGTTATCAAATATATCCCCTACTTAGTTCTATCCCCCTAATTGGGCAATGTAAGAGGGATTGGGGGTTAATACTTTTAAGGATGGAACCGCCCATCAATCAGTCTTCCAGTAGCTCAGCGCTGAGGGTATTTGTCCAGGCCACCAAATTGTCCACTTCATCCTCCAGTGGTTCTGCCTCCCGGGCAGATGATGCCGGCGTGTTGTCTGTGTGATGCCTCTTCTGGAAACTACTCTCAGCATCAGCTTTCATATCTACAATGGATGCCAAAATGTGACCCTCTAAGGACAAGAAATAAAATATATATAAGGAAGAGTACACCTCAGGGACCCCACTGTCCCCCCATAACATCGGCAGCAGAGGGGCAGCTAAAGCAGCTCTACACCATGAGACCACAGCAAACAGCTCCTCATAGCTGAGCTTCCTGAGGCCTTGTGCATGATATAGGTGGAGTTAACAAACCATCCCCCCCCCCCCCCATAGAACTTCTATTATGATTTTTTTTTTTTTTACAGAAAGTCCTGTACAGTTTGTGCCAGTTTTGCAGATGGAATAATGTTAAATAAATAAATGAATAGAAATTAAAATATAATTATTATAAATTTGCCAGATGTGAATCTCAATCTAAGCAAAACTATATGACTATTGGATATGAAAATCACCTCTGCCCTCCAGTGGTCATTGAGGAGTATAACATGTACATAGATATAATGTAACATTTATAAAGTATACATGTATTATATTTTCTTTCCCGTTGCCTGTTTTGTAGCATTTTCTTGCTCTGAGTCAGTTCTTGTCCCCAAATAATCTAAAAATCTAATTTCCCTCAAATGGATAGGAATAAAAGGGTGAGGAACAAGAAAAAAATCCAATGCGGATAAAGAGAAATGTTAAGGAAGCAGTAAATGACAAAAATAGCGCATTTAAATCACTAAAAAAGGAGGTTAGCGTTAAAAAACTATAAGGAAAAAAACTAACTGTATATGTATAAAGCAAATAAAAGCAGCCAATATTTTTCTCTCTACTGTATTCACTGAGGAAACTAAATTGTCAGATGCAATGCAGAATGTAAGAGTAAGGCTACATGCACACGACCGTTCCATTTTTTGCAGTCCTAAAAAAAACGGAAGCCGCCCGTGTGCCTTCCGCGGAACGGAACGGGCGGCCGTCAATATAAATGCCTATTCTTGTCCGCAAAACACGGACAAGAATAGGACATGTTATATTTTTTTATCGGGGCCGCGGAACTGAGCAACGGATGCGGACAGCACACGCAGTGCTGTCCGCAACTTTTGCGGCCCCATTGAAGTGAATGGGTCTTCATCCGAGCCGCCAAAACGGCAACTCGGATGCGGACCCAAACAACGGCTGTGTGCATGAGGCCTAAATTCCCCATTAAAAGTGCCCTGTCTGAACCAGGAAGAAGTACAGCAGCGTCTTAAAAAGATTAAAATAGACAAATCGCCGGTACCAGATGGCATACACCACTGTATCCTAAGAGAATTAAGTAATGTCATAGACAGACAATTATTTCTGATATTTAAGGACTCCATATTGACAGGGAGTGTTCCACAGGATTGGCGCATAGCAAATGTGGTGCCAATATTCAAAAAGGGTCCAAAAACAGAGCCCGGAAACTATAGGCCGGTAAGTTTAACATCTGACGTGGGTAAACTGTTTGAAGGTTTTCTAAGAGATGCTATCTTGGAGTAACACAATGAAAATAACTAAGGGGAGATCTAATAACTATGTATAAATATGGATGTATTTCTGGAGTGTAATAATATTACAGGATATAGTTACTAGATACAGGTTGTTGATCCGGGGAGTTATTCTGATGCCTGATTGGAGTCGGGAAATAATTTCCCCCCCCCTTAAATTAGGAAAATTGCCTTCTACCTCCCTTCCCCCCCCCCCCCCTTCCTCTGGATCAGCATGCAGGATAACAGACTGAACTGGATGGAAGGAGGGCTTCTTTCAGCTTAACAATCTATGTTACTATGATATGGAGGATCATTGCTGAAACATATTGAAGAGACAATCTTATCCTGTTCTTAGGACCTCCAATAATACAGCCATACCGTGTATCCAGCACCTGACACCTCATACCTGTCAATCTGCACAGCGTACATCCCCCAGCATGCTCCGCTCTGCTCGTCCGGTCACTAAGGAGTCCATGAATAAAGATGCTGTATCTGCAAATACAAAATACATCATCTATTCCTGTAGAATATCACATGGGCTGCAGGGACCTGGGCATCTGCTTTGTAACACCCCGTACTTACACTTTATTTCCATTCCTCATCTCTTCCAATTCTTTAGTTGATGTTCTTGATTCTGTTATAAAGAAGTGAGATCAGAAAATCTAGGAATCCATACCACAAATACGGAAAATAAAGTTATATTCCTGTACATAGGAGGCAGATATCACGACAGGTAGGTAAGCAGGGAAATAACCAAACATGGGAAAACCACCAGAACAAACGACTAGTCCCAAAAGCTAGGGAGAAAAGAGTCACCTCCTAGCGGTCCCTAAAAGCTTTCCCTAAACTGCTGTGCCCATGTGCATACCCTTAGGGTGGACATGCACATGCCCTTGTGCTTAAACCTAAACACCCTGGGCAAACCCTAAGCAGCAGGGAAAAGGGAAGAGGCAACCTGCTTCTTCAAATCAGGAGGAAGTAAGCGTCTTCCTAGAGGCCTAGATAAAACACACAAAGGGAAATGAAGGAGAGGACTTATCTTGAGAAGGAGCTGGAGCAGACGATCCACCACAAATCAAGAGCTCCCAGGAAAGAACTATAACCCGCACAGGCAACTGGGGGAAAGAGGGATAAAAAGCCTCACTAACAATGAAACCCAGTACACCTGAGGGAAGGTGGATCCAGCTCAAACCCAAATCAAAACAAACAAAGTAGTCAGACATGTGCAGCCAGTCTGACAGACCTCCGCACATTCACAGGGCAAGGCGTGACAGCAGTATTATAATATTTATATTCTTGTACATAGGAGTTGTATTATAGTAGTTATATTCCTGTACATAGGAGCAGTATTATAGTAGTTATATTCTTGTACATAGGAGCAGTATTATAGTAGTTATATTCTTGTACATAGGAGCAGTATTATAGCAGTTATATTCTTGTACATAGGAGCAGTATTATAGTAGTTATATTCTTGTATATAGGAGGCAGTATTATAGTAGTTATATTCTTGTACATAGGAGCAGTATTATAGTAGTTATATTCTTGTACATAGGAGCAGTATTATAGTAGTTATATTCTTGTACATAGGAGCAGTATTATAGTAGTTATATTCTTGTACATAGGAGCAGTATTATAGTAGTTATATTCTTAACCATATTTCTTTTTATTGAAAGAGAGCAAAAGATCAGGGCCGAGACCCATACATGACAGTACAGTGGTGATGACAAATCTCCAAATGCTCATCTGGCATATACATCATGCATAGACAATACAAGCAATCTTGCCATAGTCAATAAGAAACACCAAATAAAAATGTACAAAGGGAAGAAGGGAAGGGACAATCAGGAGGGAGGAAAGGGAGGAGGGGGGGGAAACGAGGAAGTGAGATAACTTCTGCTCTATCATGTAAAATTTCTATGAACTTTCCATGGGGACCACAATTTTAAGAAGCGAGCACGTGAGTTAGTCTCCCAATGCGCAAGCTCCTCGAAACGGTAAATCTGGTCCACCTTGTCCGTCCACATATGGAGAGTCGGTGGGGAGTCATTCTTCCACAAAAAGGGAATAAGTAACTTAGCTGCTGTAAGCAGCATCGTGGGGAGGTCATGTTTAGAGGGAGTCAGAGAGCTGTTAGGGCACCATAAGAGCACCAGTTTAGCATCTATCGAAACCTTAGTGTTGCATATTTGATTAACCTCTGTCTCAATTGATTTCCAAAACGGTTGAATCTTGTGACAAAACCACCAAATATGCGACAAAGACCCAATACCTGTACCACATCTCCAACACGATTCAGGGACCTCAGGGTTTAATTTATGCAAGAACTCGGGTGTTTTGTACCATCTACTGAGAAGCTTAAAGGAATTCTCCTGAATCCTCACACAACGACTGAAGCCGTGCGAGTGGGCCAGGATGGACGCCTTCTCCGGCTCCGTAAGAGACATGGAGAGCTCCCGCTCCCAAGAGACCACATAATGTAGCTCTGGGGGTAATGAAGAAAGTATTTCTTTATACATCTGGGATAACGGTCTAAGGGGAGGTTTAGTAGCCAAAACCTTCTTTTCAAGCCAGGAGGGGGAACTATTACCTGCAAAGGGCCCAGTACACTTTTTAATGTCTCGTTTAAAATCTGCTAAGTGGAAAAAAGGCGCAGCTTTAACCTCAGGGAGGTCCACCACTGAATCCCAGTTCAAACTGCCATCCGGGAGAAGGACATCCCGCAGAGGAATGTCAGCGAGCTTAGACCAAATCCCGGAGGGGTTTAACACAGAGGGGTGGATGTGGCTTTGTAACAAGTTAAGTGGCATACTAGGGTTAGGAAAATTAAAAATGCGAGACAGGACCATTTTGGACCATTCAACCAGCATACCCTTCCAAACCGGAGAGGAGTAGTAGTGATTGGCCGAAAGAGGCCTAATGCCCCACAAAGTAAGTAGTTCTTGGTTCGTGAACAGTACCTTTTCAAGGCGGGAGCAAAGAGAACCAGAATGACGAGTCATGATAGCCACACATCTACAGAGCTGTACTGCATTATAATATAATTTCACATCTGGCATCCCAAAACCACCAAACCTTCTGTCCCTTGTGAGAACCGAATAAGCTATACGCGGAGATTTCCCATTCCACAGGAAGCGTGTGAATATCCTCCGTATTTCTGTAAAATATGAGTTTGGCAACCAAATAGGGAGCACCTGCAGCATATAGTAGTTATATTCTTGTACATAGGAGCAGTATTATAGTAGTTATATTCTTGTATATAGGAGCAGTATTATAGTAGTTATATTCTTGTACATAGGAGGCAGTATTATAGTAGTTATATTCTTGTACATAGAAGCAGTATTATAGTAGTTATATTCCTGTATATAGGAGCAGTATTATAGTAGTTATATTCTTGTACATAGGAGCAGTATTATAGTAGTTATATTCTTGTACATAGGAGCAGTATTATAGTAGTTATATTCTTGTACATAGGAGCAGTATTATAGCAGTTATATTCTTGTACATAGGAGCAGTATTACAGTAGTTATATTCTTGTACATAGGAGCAGTATTATAGCAGTTATATTCTTGTACATAAGAGCAGTATTATAGTAGTTATATTCTAGTACATAGGAGCAGTATTATAGTAGTTATATTCCTGTACATAGGAGGCAGTATTATAGTAGTTATATTCTTGTACATAGGAGGCAGTATTATAGTAGTTATATTCTTGTACATAGGAGGCAGTATTATAGTAGTTATATTCCTGTACATAGGGGCAGTATTATAGTAGTTATATTCTTGTACATAGGAGGCAGTATTATAGTAGTTATATTCTTGTACATAGGAGGCAGTATTATAGTAGTTATATTCTAGTACATAGGAGCAGTATTATAGTAGTTATATTCTTGTACATAGGAGCAGTATTATAGTAGTTATATTCTTGTACATAGGAGCAGTATTATAGTAGTTATATTCCTGTACATAGGAGGCAGTATTATAGTAGTTATATTCTTGTACATAGGAGGCAGTATTATAGTAGTTATATTCTTGTACATAGAAGGCAGTATTATAGTAGTTATATTCTTGTACATAGAGCAGTATTATAGTAGTTATATTCTTGTAGCATAAGAGCAGTATTATAGTAGTTATATTCTTGTACATAGGAGCAGTATTATAGTAGTTATATTCTTGTACATAGGAGCAGTATTATAGTAGTTATATTCTTGTACATAGGAGCAGTATTATAGTAGTTATATTCTTGTACATAGGAGGCAGTATTATAGTAGTTATATTCTTGTACATAGAGCAGTATTATAGTAGTTATATTCTTGTGCATAGAGCAGTATTATAGTAGTTATATTCTTGTACATAGAAGCAGTATTATAGTAGTTATATTCTTGTACATAGGAGCAGTATTATAGTAGTTATATTCTTGTACATAGGAGGCAGTATTATAGTAGTTATATTCTTGTACATAGGAGGCAGTATTATAGTAGTTATATTCTTGTACATAGGAGGCAGTATTATAGTAGTATATATTCTTGTAGCATAGAGCAGTATTATAGTAGTTATATTCTTGTACATAGGAGCAGTATTATAGTAGTTATATTCTTGTACATAGGAGCAGTATTATAGTAGTTATATTCTTGTACATAGGAGCAGTATTATAGTAGTTATATTCTGTACATAGGAGGCAGTATTATAGTAGTTATATTCTTGTACATAGAAGGCAGTATTATAGTAGTTATATTCTTGTACATAGAGCAGTATTATAGTAGTTATATTCTAGTACATAGGAGCAGTATTATAGTAGTTATATTCTTGTACATAGGAGGCAGTATTATAGTAGTTATATTCTTGTACATAGGAGGCAGTATTATAGTAGTTATATTCCTGTACATAGGAGGCAGTATTATAGTAGTTATATTCTTGTACATAGGAGCAGTATTTATAGTAGTTATATTCTTGTACATAGGAGCAGTATTATAGTAGTTCTATTCTTGTACATAGAGCAGTATTATAGTAGTTATATTCTTGTAACATAGGAGCAGTATTATAGTAGTTATATTCTTGTACATAGGAGCAGTATTATAGTAGTTATATTCTTGTACATAGGAGGCAGTATTATAGTAGTTATATTCTTGTACATAGGAGGCAGTATTATAGTAGTTATATTCTTGTACATAGAGGCAGTATTATAGTAGTTATATTCTTGTACATAGGAGCAGTATTATAGTAGTTATATTCTTGTACATAGGAGCAGTATTATAGTAGTTATATTCTTGTACATAGGAGCAGTATTATAGTAGTTATATTCTTGTACATAGGAGCAGTATTATAGTAGTTATATTCTTGTACATAGGAGCAGTATTATAGTAGTTATATTCTTGTACATAGGAGGCAGTATTATAGTAGTTATATTCTTGTACATAGAAGGCAGTATTATAGTAGTTATATTCTTGTACATAGGAGGCAGTATTATAGTAGTTATATTCTTGTACATAGGAGCAGTATTATAGTAGTTATATTCTTGTACATAGAGGCAGTATTATAGTAGTTATATTCTTGTACATAGGAGCAGTATTATAGTAGTTATATTCTTGTACATAGGAGGCAGTATTATAGTAGTTATATTCTTGTACATAGGAGCAGTATTATAGTAGTTATATTCTTGTACATAGGAGGCAGTATTATAGTAGTTATATTCTTGTACATAGGAGCAGTATTATAGTAGTTATATTCTTGTACATAGGAGCAGTATTATAGTAGTTATATTCTTGTACATAGAAGGCAGTATTATAGTAGTTATATTCTTGTACATAGAGGCAGTATTATAGTAGTATATTCTTGTACATAGAGCCGTATTATAGTAGTTATATTCTTGTACATAAGAGCAGTATTATAGTAGTATATTCTTGTACATAGGAGGCAGTATTATAGTAGTTATATTCTTTAATAGAGCAGTATTAGTAGTTATTCTTGTACATATGGAGGCAGTATTACAGTAGTTATATTCTTGTACATAGGAGCAGTATTATAGTAGTTATATTCTTGTACATAGGAGCAGTATTATAGTAGTTATATTCTTGTACATAGAGGCAGTATTATAGTAGTTATATTCTTGTACATAGGAGGCAGTATTATAGTAGTTATATTCTTGTACATAGGAGGCAGTATTATAGTAGTTATATTCTTGTACATAGGAGGCAGTATTATAGTAGTTATATTCCTGTACATAGGAGCAGTATTATAGTAGTTATATTCTTGTACATAGGAGCAGTATTATAGTAGTTATATTCTTGTACATATTTAGCAGTATTATAGTAGTTTTATGACAATGTTTTCTCTGAAGTATTCCTTGTGGCTTACTTTTATGCTTTACACTCTGGTCTGTCTTTGATGTGGCAATTTCACTCCACGTCTTGTGGTAATTCTCAAAGGAGACAGATTTTATCTTCCTGAAATAAGTATTACAGTAAACACAAATGATCAAAACCGGCTTAGATAATTTAATGCAATAAGAGTGATGGGAAATTGGAAATCCTTTTTATGGAAAGCATAATTATTTATCAAAACTGGAAAAACACCAATATGCTATCATATTTGTATGGACATCCTGTTACATTGTTTATTGTGTGGCTGTTGCTGGAGCCTAATTATAATTCACAGCATAATAAGATGGGGCGCCCCACCGCCTAGTGTAAGAATACTAAAACAGCATTATAAGTAGCAAAAATCATAGGCACCATTTATTAAAAACACATAATATAGCAAAAAGTTGGCATATTACTATTCCTCACAAATAGGTTCAATGTTCTTGCACCTGATTGGGCCCCCCAAACCTCTGGGCCCTATAGCAAGTGCTATGGCTATAGTTATGCCTTTGACTGCAAATATCTGACTTACCAATAAGGCCTCATGCACACGACCGTTGTGTGCATCCGCGGCCGTTGTTCCGTTTTCCGTTTTTTTCCGCGGACCCATTGACTTTCAATGGGTCCGTGGAAAAATCGGAAAATGCACCGTTTGGCATCCTCGTCCGTGATCCGTGTTTCCAGTCCATGAAAAAAATATGACCTGTCCTATTTTTTTCACGGACAACGGTTCACGGACCCATTCAAGTCAATGGGTCCGTGAAAAATCACGGATGCACACAAGATTGTCATCCGCGTCCGTGATCCGTGTCCGTTTTTTCCTATCATTTCAAAGGCAAACTTGACTTAGATTTTTTTTTCATTTTTAATGTCTGTGGATCCTCCAAAAATCAAGGAAGACCCACAGAAGAAAAAACGGACACGGATCACGGAGCAACGGAAATCGTTTTTGCGGACTAAACCTAGTTCAGCATTTTTCATTCAATAATAATCTAGGCTTTCTGATGAGAGCTCAGATTTGGTGGGCATCTGACTTCCCCATGCCAGTTCATAGCTGGCATAGATTTAAGTTTATGATGCACGGACTGACGAGCGATGCGCCAAATTTATTATTAGGCCTTTGTAACTAAGCTGGGAATGTATCAAACCCTGCAGGCAGGAATTCTGGCAAAGAATAGCATTTAGCGACATTTGGGGTTAAGGCCGCATGCACATAAACGTTTTTTTTCCGTTTACGTAACGTTTTTTGCGTTCCATATCTGGACCGTATATGGAACCATTAATTTCAATGGGTCGGCAAAAAAACGGAATGTACTCCATATGCATTCCGTTTCCGTATTTCTGTTCCGTTCAAAGATAGAACATGTCCTATTATTGTCCGCATAACGGACAAGGATAGGACTGTTCTATTAGGGTCTAGATGTTCCATTCAGCAAAAAAAAAAACAGAATGCACACGGATGTCATCTGTATTTTTTGCGTATCCGATTTTTGCAGACCGCGAAATACAGAAAAAGCCATACGGTCGTGTGCAAGAGGCCTAACTGTCTCAAAATCACACCAGCTCTCTTCATCAGCTGCGCTCCAGATTTATCAAGTTGCAAGTTTTAAAAAGTTGGAAAAAAAGTTAAAAACTAACTCCAGTGGGGAAGGGGGGTGCGGGAAAACGGACATATGTAACACTTATGTATGCATTGAAGTCAGGCCCATTTCCTCTAAACTGCGCTCCCTTGTTGGGTGGGACAGAAAACATGTCTGCGCGTATGCAACTTTTCTGGCAAATTTTTGGCACATGTTCAATAGTAAATCTGACGTTTTTTGTGCAAATACCTGCTTACATCTCAGTTTCCTAGAGCCCTGGTTCTCAGTGCTTTGCGAATTCTCAAGTTTCAGTGGATCTTTGCTTTAAAAGCTCAAAGGTAGTTTCCATATAAGCTGGTTTAGCGATCACTTTGGTGACCTCCATTCTTTACACTGCATTCGGGTCTGTTCACACTTGTTTGTTGGCGAAACACATCAAAACAGATCCCAATTCATTCATTTTTACAATGGACATCACTTGATGCTTCCAAATGCCGAAATTGAGCTTTGCCTGGCAGTATTTTGGCAGAGTTACATGGGCACTATATGACAGTATTATTTGTATACTATATGCATTTACTATTGAGGCATTGTATGGCGGTATTATTTTGGCTTTAGGTAAAATGTGCTTATATATCTGTGTTTTATAATAAATATATATTGAAATTGAGAGATCAAATGTCTAAACACGGCCTGCTCATTGCCTATAATGAATAACAGCTTTGTTCCCCTTCAGTCTGCGCTGGAAATAAGATGCTACCCCAAATTTGCAATAAAGAGAATTTTTTTAAATTATTGTTATTAATTTTAGAGTGTGAATCGAATCAGAAAATCACATTTCCCTCTATTAAAATTAGATTAACATGTTTCTAGCACCTCATCTGGGTGCAGTATGTGCAGACTTGCAATGCTGGGGCACAGCCACCAGGGGGCAGTGTCAGAGAGCTGGTGGTCAGGACTGTGCAGGGCACACTGCAGACAGGGTTTTGTTTATTTGGAGAGTGCATGCTCTGGGGCGGAGGCGCGCAGCTTCTGGACCAGGAGACACTGCGCTCTGTGAGGATATATTCAATAGAAGAATTCAGACTGGGGATTTCCTGTAAATCAAGAAAATGATTCCTGCCACTGCAGAATACATGGCCACATTCACAGGCTGCGTATTACTGCCAAATACCTGGACATAAAGGGGACCTCCTGATCCCCATTTAAAAGTTATGGGCGGACCGCGGTGGGCCCTGTTATGGGTTCACCGTGGTTGGCCCTGTTATGGGTGCACCGTGGTTGGCCCTGTTATGGGTGCACTGTGGCGGACTCTGCTATGGGTGCACTGTGGCGGACTCTGCTATTGGTGCACTCTGGCGGACTCTGCTATGGGTGCACTGTGATGGACTCTGCTATGGGTGCACTGTGGCGGACTCTGCTATTGGTGCACTCTAGCGGACTCTGCTATGGGTGCACTGTGATGGACTCTGCTATGGGTGCACTGTGGCAGGCCCTGCTATGGGTGCACTGTGGCGGACTCTGTTATGGGTGCACTGTGGCGGACTCTGCTATGGGTGCACTGTGGCAGGCCCTGCTATGGGTGCACTGTGGCGGACTCTCTTATGGGTGCACTGTGACGGACTCTGCTATGGGTGCACTGTGGCAGGCCCTGCTATGGGTGCACTGTGACGGACTCTGCTATGGGTGCACTGTGGCAGGCCCTGCTATGGGTGCACTGTGGCGGACTCTCTTATGGGTGCACTGTGACGGACTCTGCTATGGGTGCACTGTGGCAGGCCCTGCTATGGGTGCACTGTGGCAGGCCCTGCTATGGGTGCACTGTGGCGGATTCTGCTATGGGTGCACTGTGGCAGGCCCTGCTATGGGTGCACTGTGTCAAGGCCTGCTATGGGTGCACTGTGGCGGACTCTGCTATGGGTGCACTGTGGTGGGCCCTGCTATGGGTGCACTCTGGCGGACTCTGCTACGGGTGCACTCTGGCGGACTCTGCTACGGGTGCACTCTGGCGGACTCTGCTACGGGTGCACTCTGGCGGACTCTGCTACGGGTGCACTCTGGCGGACTCTGCTACGGGTGCACTCTGGCGGACTCTGCTACGGGTGCACTCTGGCGGACTCTGCTACGTGTGCACTCTGGCGGACGTTGCTCACTGACAGGGGGTATAAAGGTGCTTTATGCGCCAATCTCTCTCAGTCCTTTTACTACAGGATGAAATTAAATGCTGAAACAAACACAATATAAGAAAATCAGGTCCGTCAACAGCAGCTGGCCGACGATCTCCAGTCAAGAGCACAGTAGAAAAACTGAAACATTGTGGAAAAAATTGTGCAAAATGACTGAAAACTGAAAACTATGTCACCGAGATAAATGACCTGGGTCGTACAATTCATGATAACCAATGAGAAGATATTACAAACCTGGGTGCGGGGGTGCAGAGCGGGGGCGGGGTCCTTCGCATCACGTTGCTGCGTTGTATTGAGCCATCTGCAATTTACCAAGAAGTCGTCGTGAGACAATTTAAACGTGGAGCAATGACCATGACGGACTGCAGCACTGCGGAATATGTCGGCGCTATATAAATAAAATTTGAATCGCCTCGTCCACACACTTCCGTTTTTCACGCATTTTCCACAGACAGCACACGTGCCCATTGATTTGAATGTGTCTGTTCACACATCGGTATTTTTTTTACGTGACGCGGACCAAACACGCCTGTTGATGTCCATGGGTCCGTAAAAAAAAAATCAGTTTTTTCGTGGAAGATGGATAGGAAAAGCTCTTGAAATTAATTTTCAGCTGAGCAACGTCTGTGGATTATGGATGACGCACGGAGGGAAAAAAAAAACGGACACACGAACCATCAATGGATCCTTCACGGATTAAATAAGGACGCTTTTTTTCACGTTGGTAATGCCGATATGGAAATGTGAGGGAGGCCTAAGCCCTGTCCTCTGTGATGAGCGCCACCTGCCTCCCGCCCGGCACACACCGCGATAAAGGCTTTTTATAGATCCTTTTTTTGGGAACAGAACCTGAAAGTAAAGTAATCAGCAATGGGAGCGCGGCCAGACGATCTAGTCTTACAGGAAAGTTCTACACTCAGCTCTAATCTCAGGGCGGAAGGTAGTATTACTTGTACTCATTGGGGACTTTGTGCAAAAGCCATTTGCAAATCTTTTGGTGCCAGATGACGTCTCCCTGTGAGATCACCGGCTTGGGTTGCCAGAAGAAGCAATGCGCTGCATGAAGCCTCGCGTAGAGAGAAGAATCTACCTCTGGTATGTACAAGCGTCAATATTTCACAACTTTTATTTTTACTTTCCCTCCCCCGATCAGCGCAGAAATGTCTGCAGTCACCCCAAAAATTGTGTTTATAGTCAAGCTATCTTTCCAGTAAAATAGTTTAAAGGGAACTGGTGTCTGATCTGCAGATAGCATGTTATAGAGCAGGAGGAGCTGAGCAGATTATATATAAAGAGAACCTGTCACTGTGTAATCTGCAGGCAGTGTGTTATAGAGCAGGAGGAGCTGAGCAGATTATATATAGAGAACCTGTCACCATGTAATCTGCAGGCAGCGTGTTATAGAGCAGGAGGAGCTGAGCAGATTATATATAGAGAACCTGTCACCATGTAATCTGCAGGCAGCGTGTTATAGAGCAGGAGGAGCTGAGCAGATTATATATAGAGAACCTGTCACCATGTAATCTGCAGGCAGCGTGTTATAGAGCAGGAGGAGCTGAGCAGATTATATATAAAGAGAACCTGTCACCGTGTAATCTGTAGGCAGCGTGTTATAGAGCAGGAGGAGCTGAGCAGATTATATATAAAGAGAACCTGTCATCATGTAATCTGCAGGCAGCGTGTTATAGAGCAGGAGGAGCTGAGCAGATTATATATAGAGAACCTGTCACCATGTAATCTGCAGGCAGCGTGTTATAGAGCAGGAGGAGCTGAGCAGATTATATATAGAGAACCTGTCACCGTGTAATCTGCAGGCAGCGTGTTATAGAGCAGGAGGAGCTGAGCAGATTATATATAGAGAACCTGTCACCGTGTAATCTGCAGGCAGCGTGTTATAGAGCAGGAGGAGCTGAGCAGATTATATATAGAGAACCTGTCACCATGTAATCTGCAGGCAGCGTGTTATAGAGCAGGAGGAGCTGAGCAGATTATATATAGAGAACCTGTCACCGTGTAATCTGCAGGCAGCGTGTTATAGAGCAGGAGGAGCTGAGCAGATTATATATACAGAGAACCTGTCACCATGTAATCTGCAGGCAACGTGTTATAGAGCAGGAGGAGCTGAGCAGATTATATATAGAGAGAACCTGTCACCATGTAATCTGCAGGCAGCGTGTTATAGAGCAGGAGGAGCTGAGCAGATTATATATAAAGAGAACCTGTCATCATGTAATCTGCAGGCAGCGTGTTATAGAGCAGGAGGAGCTGAGCAGATTATATATAAAGAGAACCTGTCACCATGTAATCTGCAGGCAGTGTGTTATAGAGCAAGAGGAGCTGAGCAGATTATATATAAAGAGAACCTGTCACAATGTAATCTGCAGGCAGCATGTTATAGAGCAGGAGGAGCTGAGCAGATTATATATACAGAGAACCTGTCACCGTGTAATCTGCAGGCAACGTGTTATAGAGCAGGAGGAGCTGAGCAGATTATATATACAGAGATCCTGTCACCATGTAATCTGCAGGCAGCGTGTTATAGAGCAGGAGGAGCTGAGCAGATTATATATACAGAGAACCTGTCACCGTGTAATCTGCAGGCAAGCGTGTTATAGAGCAGGAGGAGCTGAGCAGATTATATATAAGAGAACCTGTCACCGTGTAATCTGCAGGCAGCGTGTTATAGAGCAGGAGGAGCTGAGCAGATTATATATAAAGAGAACCTGTCACCATGTAATCTGCAGGCAGCGTGTTATAGAGCAGGAGGAGCTGAGCAGATTATATATAGAGAACCTGTCACCGTGTAATCTGCAGGCAGCGTGTTATAGAGCAGGAGGAGCTGAGCAGATTATATATAAGAGAACCTGTCACCGTGTAATCTGCAGGCAGCGTGTTATAGAGCAGGAGGAGCTGAGCAGATTATATATATAGAGAACCTGTCACCGTGTAATCTGCAGGCAGCGTGTTATAGAGCAGGAGGAGCTGAGCAGATTATATATAAGAGAACCTGTCACCATGTAATCTGCAGGCAGCGTGTTATAGAGCAGGAGGAGCTGAGCAGATTATATATAAAGAGAACCTGTCACCATGTAATCTGTAGGCAGCGTGTTATAGAGCAGGAGGAGCTGAGCAGATTATATATAGAGAACCTGTCACCATGTAATCTGCAGGCAGCGTGTTATAGAGCAGGAGGAGCTGAGCAGATTATATATAAAGAGAACCTGTCACCATGTAATCTGTAGGCAGCGTGTTATAGAGCAGGAGGAGCTGAGCAGATTATATATAGAGAACCTGTCACCATGTAATCTGCAGGCAGCGTGTTATAGAGCAGGAGGAGCTGAGCAGATTATATATAGAGAACCTGTCACCATGTAATCTGCAGGCAGCGTGTTATAGAGCAGGAGGAGCTGAGCAGATTATATATAGAGAACCTGTCACCGTGTAATCTGCAGGCAGCGTGTTATAGAGCAGGAGGAGCTGAGCAGATTATATATAGAGAACCTGTCACCATGTAATCTGCAGGCAGCGTGTTATAGAGCAGGAGGAGCTGAGCAGATTATATATAGAGAACCTGTCACCGTGTAATCTGCAGGCAGCGTGTTATAGAGCAGGAGGAGCTGAGCAGATTATATATAGAGAACCTGTCACCGTGTAATCTGCAGGCAGCGTGTTATAGAGCAGGAGGAGCTGAGCAGATTATATATATAGAGAACCTGTCACCGTGTAATCTGCAGGCAGCGTGTTATAGAGCAGGAGGAGCTGAGCAGATTATATATAAAGAGAACCTGTCACCATGTAATCTGCGGGCAGTGTGTTATAGAGCAGGAGGAGCTGAGCAGATTATATATAGAGAACCTGTCACCATGTAATCTGCGGGCAGTGTGTTATAGAGCAGGAAGAGCTGAGCAGATTATATATAGAGAGAACCTGTCACCGTGTAATCTGCAGGCAGCGTGTTATAGAGCAGGAGGAGCTGAGCAGATTATATAGAGAGAGAACCTGTCACCGTGTAATCTGCAGGCAGCGTGTTATAGAGCAGGAGGAGCTGAGCAGATTATATATAAAGAGAACCTGTCACCATGTAATCTGCAGGCAGCGTGTTATAGAGCAGGAGGAGCTGAGCAGATTATATAGAGAGAGAACCTGTCACCGTGTAATCTGCAGGCAGCGTGTTATAGAGCAGGAGGAGCTGAGCAGATTATATATAGAGAACCTGTCACCATGTAATCTGCAGGCAGCGTGTTATAAAGCAGGAGGAGCTGAGCAGATTATATATAAAGAGAACCTGTCACTATGTAATCTGCAGGCAGCGTGTTATAGAGCAGGAGGAGCTGAGCAGATTATATATAGAGAGAACCTGTCACCGTGTAATCTGTAGGCAGCGTGTTATAGAGCAGGAGGAGCTGAGCAGATTATATATAAAGAGAACCTGTCACCGTGTAATCTGCAGGCAGCGTGTTATAGAGCAGGAGGAGCTGAGCAGATTATATATAAAGAGAACCTGTCACCATGTAATCTGCAGGCAGCGTATTATAGAGCAGGAGGAGCTGAGCAGATTATATATAAAGAGAACCTGTCACCGTGTAATCTGCAGGCAGCGTGTTATAGAGCAGGAGGAGCTGAGCAGATTATATATATAGAGAACCTGTCACCATGTAATCTGCAGGCAGCGTGTTATAGAGCAGGAGGAGCTGAGCAGATTATATATAAAGAGAACCTGTCACCATGTAATCTGCAGGCAGCGTGTTATAGAGCAGGAGGAGCTGAGCAGATTATATATAGAGAACCTGTCACTATGTAATCTGCAGGCAGCGTGTTATAGAGCAGGAGAAGCTGAGCAGATTATATATAGAGAACCTGTCACTGTGTAATCTGCAGGCAGCGTGTTATAGAGCAGGAGGAGCTGAGCAGATTATATATATAGAGAACCTGTCACCATGTAATCTGCAGGCAGCGTGTTATAGAGCAGGAGGAGCTGAGCAGATTATATATACAGAGAACCTGTCACCGTGTAATCTGCAGGCAGCGTGTTATAGAGCAGGAGGAGCTGAGCAGATTATATATAAGAGAACCTGTCACCATGTAATCTGCAGGCAGCGTGTTATAGAGCAGGAGGAGCTGAGCAGATTCTATATAAAGAGAACCTGTCACCGTGTAATCTGCAGGCAGTGTGTTATAGAGCAGGAGGAGCTGAGCAGATTATATATATAGAGAACCTGTCACCATGTAATCTGCAGACAGCGTGTTATAGAGCAGGAGGAGCTGAGCAGATTATATATAGAGAACCTGTCACCGTGTAATCTGCAGGCAGCGTGTTATAGAGCCGGAGGAGCTGAACAGATTATATATAGAGAGAACCTGTCACCGTGTAATCTGCAGGCAGCGTGTTATAGAGCAGGAGGAGCTGAGCAGATTATATATAAAGAGAACCTGTCACCATGTAATCTGCAGGCAGCGTGTTATAGAGCAGGAGGAGCTGAGCAGATTATATATAAAGAGAACCTGTCACCGTGTAATCTGCAGGCAGCGTGTTATAGAGCAGGAGGAGCTGAGCAGATTCTATATAAAGAGAACCTGTCACCGTGTAATCTGCAGGCAGCGTGTTATAGAGCAGGAGGAGCTGAGCAGATTATATATAAAGAGAACCTGTCACAGTGTAATCTGCAGGCAGCGTGTTATAGAGCAGGAGGAGCTGAGCAGATTATATATAGAGAACCTGTCACCATGTAATCTGCAGGCAGCGTGTTATAGAGCAGGAGGAGCTGAGCAGAATATATATAGAGAGAACCTGTCACCATGTAATCTGCAGGCAGTGTGTTATAGAGCAGGAGGAGCTGAGCAGATTGATGTAGAGTTTTATGGAAAAGATTCAGTTAAGCTTGGATTTTATACATTTAAATTCCTGCTCATTCTGGACTTTGGAGTCAGGGAGGCGGTCCTATCAGTGATTGACAGCTATGTCTGCATACACGGTCATAGAGGGAAGGCTGTCAATCACTGATCCTGTATCATACTCCAGAGCTGCACTCACTATTCTGCTGGTGCAGTCACTGTGTACATACATTACATTACTTATCCTGTACTGATCCTGAGTTACATCCTTTTTTATACTCCAGAGCTGCACTCACTATTCTGCTGGTGCAGTCACTGTGTACATACAATACTTATCCTGTACTGATCCTGAGTTACATTCTGTATTATACTCCAGAGCTGCACTCACTATTCTGCTGGTGCAGTCACTGTGTATATACATTGCTGATCCTGTACTGATCCTGAGTTACATTCTGTATTATACTCCAGAGCTGCACTCACTATTCTGCTGGTGCAGTCACTGTGTATATACATTACTTATCCTGTACTGATCCTGAGTTACATCCTTTTTTATACTCCAGAGCTGCACTCACTATTCTGCTGGTGCAGTCACTGTATACATACATTACTTATCCTGTACTGATCCTGAGTTACATCCTTTTTTATACTCCAGAGCTGCACTTCACTATTCTGCTGGTGCAGTCACTGTGTACATACAATACTTATCCTGTACTGATCCTGAGTTACATTCTGTATTATACTCCAGAGCTGCACTCACTATTCTGCTGGTGCAGTCACTGTGTATATACATTGCTGATCCTGTACTGATCCTGAGTTACATTCTGTATTATACTCCAGAGCTGCACTCACTATTCTGCTGGTGCAGTCACTGTGTATATACATTACTTATCCTGTACTGATCCTGAGTTACATCCTGTATTATACTCCAGAGCTGCACTCACTATTCTGCTGGTGCAGTCACTGTGTACATACATTACTTATCCTGTACTGATCCTGAGTTTTACATCAGACACGGAGGCTTCATATTGCTTTCTCTTCCTTTACTGATCACCATAGCAGCAAGGAGAAACAAAAAACAAATGCAAATGGTCACCATAGTAACCCATACGTCCCACCCCTACAGCCCCAATATAAGGCTGCGTCCAAGGTGGTACTTCCTCTTTCTTGCTGCTCACCAGATAAGTAACATGTTCATTTTATCTGCTAGCTGTTTCTGTTCTCCCTAAGGGTTTATTTCGCTTTAGAGTATATTCCCCTGGTTATTTTCTCCCCTGGGGTTTGTTTTGTTTCCTCCCTTTAGGTGGATTAGTGTTTGTGCAGCGGGATACCTTGTTATCCTGCATTCTTGTCCCAGGGGCTTATCCCTGTCAGGGCAACCTTGCCTTCCTCAGTATTCCCGGGTCCTAATTGCGCGCTGCGTTTTTCCCTGGGACCCTTCCCTCTGGGGGTCCGTTTGGTTCCTCCCTCTCCCCCTTCTCCCTTCGGGAGTTTTTGCTTGGGGGTCCCATTGTGCTTTGCAGTCGCCGCTGGCCTTACCGCCATCTTCTGCCTCCTCGGCGGTGGGCCACGCCCCCTCTTTGCGCGCGTCTGCTGCCCGGCTCGGCGGCCTTCTCCCCACTATTCGCGCTCTTTTGGCTGGCTGGAGCGAGATCTCGCGAGATCCGGCGGCCATCTTGGTTCCCGTTCCCGCGAGATCTCGCTTCCTCCGGTTCCTGCGTGCCTGCTGCCGGTCTCCTGTGCTGCGCTCCGCTCCCCTCGCTCCTGGGGTGATTAACCCCTCGTTCTCCTAGCGCTGTACGCATAGTTCCTCAGGCTCTCCTCACAGTCTTCTTCCTGCAGGTACCCTGTTCCCTGTGCTGGACCAATATGGACCCCTCTGCCCAGTCCCCCCCCTCCCCCCTCCCTGGGAATGCTAGTCTCCCTGACTCGGACACACAGGCGCAGCTCATCCAGCGCTCTGTGTCTAATGCGATTTTACAGGCTAGGGGTTCCATGTCCACTGTCTTATCACAGACCATCTCCCAGGCCCTGTCTGCACACCCCCTAGCTGGGGCCAGACTTGCTTCCCCTGAGATTGCGCAGCATTCTTTTGCTGCTGAACCTCCTGTTGGACAGGAGACAATGACCGGTGTGTTGATGACCACCCCAGACGACGCGCTGAGGTCGCGTAAGAGAGCTTGTCCCCGCCAGGCTGATAAATCGCGGGTGTGGAAACACGCTAGAGCCCAAGCGGATGCCGTCTCTGACTCGGATCTGGGTTCGGGCCCGGAGGATCCGGCAGAGGCTACTGATTTTTCAGAGGAGGATGACTCCCCTCTGGGGTCCGACCCTATTGCCACTCCCCCTGCGGTGCCTTTAACTAAGGATTCCTCCTCTGCCTCTGCTGACCATTTCCCTTTGGATTCCTCCGGGGCTCCCATGTTTGATCCTGAGGCCCTCCACCACCCTAGATCGGCGGAGTGGCTCCCCGATACACAAATTAGCAGTTACCTGGAGCATTGGGCCCGCCGTCCTCTGTCCAAGGAGGCGCGCAGTAAGTTGCGGGCCGAGTGCCCTCGGCCCATTATTCCCCATAAGGTCTGCGACACGCCCGTTGTGGATCCAAAGATGACCCAATTTTTGTCCAAGTCTGGGTGGAATGCCAAGAAGGGCTTAGACTCAGCCCTTAGAGGATGCCAGGACAAGCTCCTGGACATTTTCGGTCCACTGGCAAAAATTATGGAATTGGCGGAGTCCGCCAGACAGGAGGGTTCCCACATTGACCCTGAGGAGCTCACGGGCTGGGCCCAGCGGGCGATTTGCATCGCCGGGGGAACCAATGCATCCCTGTCAGTGGAAAGGCGCAAGGCCATCCTGCTTAGGATAGACCCCAAGCTCATAAATCTTGCCCAGACGGAGACGGGCAAAGAGGCGGAAGGCCTGCTTTTTGGGGACTCCTTTATAAAAGACCTCAGCCGCTTCGTCGGCACTTTTTCCGCTCTGGACAAGGCGCAGGCTACTATGCGCAAAGTCTTCCAGGGCCGGGTCTCTCACAGGGCCGGCAGCAACAGGGGCCGTCTGTCCGGCCGCTCCAGCACCCGAGGCAGGGGTGTATCCAGAGGCTCCTTCTCCCAGCGAGCTGCATTTCAAGACCAGCGGTCTCCCCAGACGTTCTTCCCATCCAGAGGGGGACAATGGCGCTCCCGTTCCTTCCGAGGAAACACGGCTCCCCGCAAGTCATCCGGTAAGTCAGACCCCGGACGGGGATTCTTCGGTACTTTATGTAGGGGGCAGGCTTCGGCATTTTTTACACGCTTGGGAACTAATTACATCAGACCCGTGGGTTCTGACGACGGTCAGAGGCTTCTCCATAGAGCTCATAGACACCCCTTGCTCAGTGCAACACCCACCGTCCTCTCTTCGGAGGGGATCGGACTCCGCCCGGGTGGACGAGGAGCTCTCTTCCCTCTTCCTCAAGAGGGCCATAGAGAGAGCTCACGGCCACTCAAGGGGGGTAATAAGCAACATTTTCTTGGTCCAGAAAAAAGGGGGTCAGATGCGTCCCGTCATCAATCTCCGGGCCCTAAACAGCATCGTGCGGTACCGTCACTTCAAGATGGAGGGAATCCATCTACTTCGGGACCTTCTCTCCCCCAGGGATTGGCTCGTGAAGCTGGATCTGAAGGACGCGTACCTTACGGTCTCGGTGGCCCCCCACTCCAGGGATCTCCTTCGCTTCCTATGGAAAGACGAGGTCTGGAGATTCACATGCCTTCCATTCGGCTTGTCGTCGGCTCCGTGGTGTTTCACCAAACTCCTGCGTCCGGTCATGGCCTGGTTGAGGAGTCGCGGAGTACGCCTCATAATATACCTGGACGACATCCTCCTGATGCATCAATCCAGGTCGACACTGCTGCAGCACCTTCGATGGACGGCGGATCTCCTAGAGTCGCTCGGCTTCCTACTCAACTTGGAGAAGTCCTGGCTCACTCCCTCCCAGAGGTTGGACTTCCTAGGCTTCACAGTGGACTCGATCTCAGAATCCCTCAGCCTGCCAGGGGACAAGTTACGGTCCGTTCGCAAGGAACTGCGACGGGCGTTGACCAGTGCCCACCTGTCCCTGCGTCACCTAGCCCGCATCATCGGCCTGCTGGCATCCTCCATACAGGCGGTCTTCCCGGCACCGTTGCATTACCGGGCCCTACAGCGCTTGAAGATTGCGCACCTCCGCTCGGGGGCCTCCTTTGCAGACATGGTGGAATTGGATTCGGAGGCCAGAGAAGAGATCCGTTGGTGGATCGCCAATCTGGAGGCTTGGAACGGCAGGGCGATTTTTGGTTTCCAGCCGGAATTCACCATCGAATCGGATGCGAGCCTCCAGGGCTGGGGAGCGCACTGCAACGGGGTCTCCACCGGAGGTCCTTGGTCGCATGTCGAGACTCACTTGCACATCAATGCCCTGGAGTTGCTGGCCGGCTCCTTGGCCGTCAAGAGTTTTACCAACGGTATGGCCAATGCATGTATCCGGCTCCGGATGGACAATATTTCAGCGGTTCGCTATATCAACCGTTTGGGCGGAACCCAGTCTGCTACTCTAGCGGGATTGGCGAAGGACTTTTGGGCGTACTGTCTCTCCAGGGACATCATGGTGCAGGCCGAGTACCTACCGGGACTTCACAACGTGCGGGCGGATTGGAGTTCCCGCCATCTTACGGACGGCAGCGACTGGCAGTTGGACCCGTCGATTTTCTCGGCGGTGTCATCCAGATGGGGACCCTTTTCCGTGGACTTGTTCGCCTCCCGGCTCAACGCTCACCTCCCTCGGTTCTACAGTTGGCGCCCGGATCCGGAGGCATTGGCGGCGGACGCGTTTCTGCAGGACTGGTCCTCCGACCTTCTCTATGCTTTTCCCCCATTCATGATGATTCCTCGGATGCTTCTCCAAGTGCGTCGCCATCGGGCGGAGTTGGTGGCGATAGTCCCGTTCTGGGACTCCCAGGTGTGGTTCCCGTCTCTCCTAGAGCTTCTAGTGGACATTCCAGTCCTTCTACCGAACCCGACCTCTCTCCTGCGCTGCCCTCAGGGGACTCCCCACCCTCTGCTCCTGGACGGATCCCTACGTTTGATGGCCTGCCGGCTCTCAGGACTCCAGGAGCGGTCGACGGAGTTTCGGAGGCAACTAGGCGCCTCTTGGACGACGCTTGGGCTCCCGGCACCCGAAAATCTTATCGGGCGGCCTGGCGAACTTGGGCTGGCTGGTGCCTGGAACGGGACCTGGATCCCGTTTCAGCTCCTGTAGCTCAGTTGCTTCAATTCCTCACCTCTCTCTTTGAAGAGGGAAAGGCTTACAGAACGATCAATCTTTTTCGTTCGGCGATTTCTTCGTCACATCTAGGATTTGACGGCGTTCCGGCAGGACAGCATCCTTCCGTTTCGCGCCTCCTCCGAGGCGCGCGGCTGTCTCGGCCTCCCCGGCCGAGGTTTTCTTCCACTTGGGATGTTTCCCTGGTGCTTACCTTTTTGTCCTCTTGGCCTACCAATACTGACCTTTCCTTACGTCAGCTTTCCGCAAAGTTGCTCACTCTCTTTTGCTTAATTTCTTGTAAGAGAGTTTCTGATGTGCGGGCTCTGGACCACGACGCCAGGGTCCTTTACCCCGGAGGGCGTGTCTTTTAACATTTCGAGACGCACGAAGACGAACATCCGGGTCGTTTCGTACCCCAGCTTTCCTGCTTCCCCGGCCTTGTGCCCGGTAGCTTGTTTAAAGGAATACGAGGCCAGGACTCGTCCTTACAGGTCTCCGGTTGTGCCGCAGTTGTTTCTCTCCATCCGTCACCCGTTCGGTCCGGTGACTAGCCCCACTTTGGCCCGTTGGTTGAAATGGGTTATGGCTCTGGCCGGTGTGGACACTTCGGTGTTTACAGCTCATTCGGCGCGCGGTGCGGCGTCTACCTCTTTGGCGGTCTCGGGAGCTCGCCTGGAGGACATCCTGAGATTGGCGGACTGGTCGAGTGCCTCCACTTTCCGTGAGTATTATTTCCGTCCTCCTCCTCATTTGTTTGATCCCTTGGTTAACCAGCTTTGAACTAGCAATATGAAGCCTCCGTGTCTGATGTAAAACTAACTGATTTTCCTAGTCTACGACGTAAAGTCATAGTTTTATTAAGACACGGAGGCGAATATTGCCCTCCCTTCCCTCCCCTGGGCTCTGGTAGTGTGGGGGGAGTGTTTGGCCTGTTAGCTCTACTTTAGTTGGTAGGCCTATTTTGTACTGTTATACATTGAGAATGTTAAGTTGTTCGCCATTAGGTGCTCATACTTGTTTGTATGCTTTACACCGGCCTGGACCTCTGGTGTCCGCTGGATATGGGTTTGGCTTGGCCATGCTCTCGCTTTATCGGAGTTTGCTTCTCTTGTTCTTTCAGGTTGAGTCTTCCTGCCCTGGAATGTTCCTGTTCGGGACGATGTTTTCCTCCAGCTCCTGCTTCTACCACGTTGGATTTGCTGAGAGTCTTGGATGATGGTTTCCAGTCCTTCCCCTGAAGTGGATCCTGTCGCTGGAAAGTTCCTTCTTGGATTCCGTGGGTCTCTTTGGCGCGGATCGTTCTTTGAGTGTTCCGGAGTTGTTCGTTCATCGGTTATTATGGACTGGTTCGCAGAGAAAGAGGAAGTACCACCTTGGACGCAGCCTTATATTGGGGCTGTAGGGGTGGGACGTATGGGTTACTATGGTGACCATTTGCATTTGTTTTTTGTTTCTCCTTGCTGCTATGGTGATCAGTAAAGGAAGAGAAAGCAATATTCGCCTCCGTGTCTTAATAAAACTATGACTTTACGTCGTAGACTAGGAAAATCAGTTAGTTACATCCTGTATTATACTCCAGAGCTGCACTCACTATTCTGCTGGTGCAGTCACTGTGTATATACATTGCTGATCCTGTACTGATCCTGAGTGTGCAGTCTGCGCAAACAGGTTACATGTTGGGTGACGCTCTGCAAGATTCCCAAATAACGGTGACATACATTGGTCAATTGCGTCATAGTTGCCTTAATACCAATGCTGTATCACAAGCCTTCGGTGCCAGGCCATCTTTGGTGTCCCCTTTAGTAGGTGTGACAGATGCATCTTGTGGGACCACATAGGTCTCCCTCCTCTGGGCCTGTGTGCGGACACTGAATAAACTGGGCTTTTTTTATATATTTTATTTTTATTTTAAGCCTGCAGAAGTGTGAATACAGCTCTGGATTAACGTTCACCCAAGGCAATGTTTGTGCAGTTTTTCCAAGTGGTGCTTTATTGGAGCCTACCATGACAGTCTGGCTTCACCAAACATAGAAGTCTGTTTGCAAATGGCATGGACTTACCTTCAATCATTCTGCTGGTCTTCACACAGTTGAGAACCATCTGCCTGTACAGATCTGCTTTATTCAGCACCAGGTTGGTTGCCTCCAGGTTGACTGCATTTTCCAGTACTGGATTGGAAAGCATTGCCTGCATCATAGGGGTATTCAGAACATAGGACATAGCTATACACATATGATCAGTGCAGACCGGACATTAATACGTGGACATTTCCAGTACCTGGATCACCAGTGAGATGTACGTCATGGTGTAGGCTGGATTCCATTCTGCTGGGTTATCCAAAAAATCAATGCAAGGTTTCCCGGACGTTTGATCAACTGTAAGAGATAAAGGAGCATATACAGTAATAGCAATGGAACATTGGAAATGATTTCTGTATCTGGCTTGTCAGCTTTGCTCTATGCACTGGAACTGGATGAGCAGAGTCATCTCATTATTATTACTAGGATGGTAACACTATACTCTGTACGCAGCTCCCCTGTCACTACCTGCGCTCTGGGGGAGGGGATGCGCTTCATCACTATGACATTTCTCTGTCCATTGAATTCTATTCATTGAGGCTGCCATAAAATGTAGACACCAAATGAAAATTGAGAATAACTGCAATGCACTTCGAGGTTGCACCAACCCCCTTGTACCTGACAAAAGGACTGATACAGCCCCAAAACATGTTCTGGCTAGGTTGGACCATGGATATTGGGACATTGAGGTGCCAAAATCACTTGGAGACCCTGAACAAAGGATACTCATCGCTGACACTCGGGATACAGGATAATGACACTGACACTTTTAGTACAGGATAATGACACTGACACTTGGGGTACAGGATAATGACGCTGACACTCGGGGTACAGGATAATGACACTGACACTCGGGGTACAGGATAATGATGCTGACACTTGGGGTACAGGATAATGACACTGACACTTGGGGTACAGGATAATGACACTGACACTCGGGGTACAGGACAATGACACTGACACTTGGGGTACAGGATAATGACACTGACTCTCGGGGTACGGGATAATGACACTGACACTCGGGGTACGGGATAATGACACTGACACTCGGGGGACGGGATAATGACACTGACACTCGGGGTACAGGATAATGACACTGACACTTGGGGTACAGGATAATGACACTGACACTCGGGGTACAGGATAATGACACTGACACTCGGGGTACAGGATAATGACACTGACACTTGGGGTACAGGATAATGACACTGACACTTGGGGTACAGGATAATGACGCTGACACTCGGGGTACAGAATAATGATACTGACACTGACACTCGGGGTACAGGATAATGACACTGACACTCGGGGTACAGAATAATGATACTGACACTTGGGGTACAGGATAATGACACTGACACTTGGGGTACAGGATAATGACACTGACACTTGGGGTACAGGATAATGACACTGACACTTGATAACGTGCCCGTTATCGCCACTTATCATACACTGAGAGGACAGAATCCTTCTCCCAAAAGGTCTTGGTTTATCGATCTGGCAGATCACCACGCACTGAGGCTGAGATGTCAGCACTGGTTAACGTTGTGTCCTGGTGGTTGGGAGAACAACAAGGAATGACAGCAAGAGGTGCACAGAGGAGAACCTCTGCATGGACGGATCGTCTGATTAGAAGAATGGCCCATAGTGATCCACTCTGTACTGACAGTGAAATTTGATGCAAAATCCCAAGCCTAGGGCGGAAGACAGTGTTAACACACACCATCAGAAGGTGTCTGCATGACATTAGGCTATGAGCCAGATGTCCAGCTACAGGTGCTCCACTGACCTCACGCCACAGCTTTTAAAGGCTATCATGCTGCACAGCAAGCCGGCAATGTAGTCTGGAATGGAGGTCTGTCCTCTTCAACGATGAGTCACACTTTTGTCCCGGATGCAATGATATTCGGACATTGGTCTGGAGACCACGTGGGCAACACCATGAAGAGGCCTTCACAAGGGAACATCACATAGGTTCTACTCCCGGGATTTGGAATGATGTGGCATAATGTACAGTAGCCGGACCTAGTCTTCATTTTAGGTACACTAACAGCTCAGCGTTACATTGATTTGGTCGTGCATCCAGTGGTGCAGCCATTTCTCCAGATTACCAGGAGCTTTTGTTCAACAGGACAATGCCAGACTACATGTTGATCGTGCTACTGTGAGCAGCCTGTGTGGCCTAAACGTGCTACCATGGCCTGCAGTATCTCTTAACTAGTCTCCCATCGAGGACATCTGGGATGTCATTGGTCAGCAATTGCAAAGGGAGCTGCCAGCAGCAGATCTTGATGATTTGTGTGCTCAAGTGCACTCAGCGTGGCAGAACATTCCTCAGACAACTTTTGATAACCTCATTAATGAGAGTCAAGGAGTATTAGTGCATGTTTGTCTTCACGTTCTGCTCATACTCCATACTGTATAAAGTCGAAATGTTTTGAATATTTTGTTCTAATTTTGTATCATTTGCTTATCATTAACATTTCTATTCATCCTGTGATGTCCATCATTCCAAGACTTTTCCTTCTTGGTGTTGTAATTGTATTGTTAAGAAGTGTACATACTAAAACCTTCCATGAACAAATGGGGCAGCCCCAAGGCTCAGGACTGATAGGCCTATTGATGGAGTAGAGTCCTCCCCCGATGTACATGGTTCCTACAGGACTATAGGGCTGTGTCTTAATGGCCTCGTTGCCAATGTCAGTCAAGCCCGTCTTGCCCTTGGTTTGCACAGATTACTTACAGATTCTGCTGCCTGGCACAATCTCGGCTGGCCTCACATGTTTTTCATAAGACATATAAAGAAAAGTTTCATAAATCTCTATACTTAGTTCATTCAGAAAACCTCCAAGATTTCAGCCCTCAGACCTCTAATACAGCATTATGTGCGTTTCGGCTTTTGTTTTACCTCTCTGAAGTCCACATGATCACTCATCAATCCCCAGACCATATGGCACCAAAGGATAAAGAAAAACAGTCACAAAGCTAGCCGGGGTCCATAGGGCATTTGGCTCAAAAATAGTCAGACAGATGCCTAGCCATATATATAATGCCCATTTATCATTTCACTCAGCTTCAGGTTCCTTATTTGTTCTTTCCACTGTATGCCACAATCAGTACAATCTTTGATGGCCACAATCCTGAACCCTTCAATCCTGATGAACTGGAGTAAGTTTTTCCTTTACTACTAAACATACAAAGCCCCAAGGAAGCCTTTTGAGATGCATTCTCTTCCACGTCTCTTGCTTCTTGGTCTTAGGACAGGATCCTCAAAAAACCTAGCGTGGCCACTGAGGTAAATACTTCACATACTTGTGTGAACACAAAACCCATTCACGACCACCAGTGTCATGAAAATTACCGACCCATCGCTTTATTGAACACAGATATCAGCATCCTGACTGAGCTCCTGAGTATCGTATTACAGAAAACCCTTCTTGTCCTTGGTGAGCCAGACCCAGCCGGACCTTGGCGCAATTCTATACCATTCAGTAAACATCCTTACAGAAAATATGAAGTTTCCGGTTACTTGGCTTTGTACTTTATGGTTTTAGATGTTAAGAACAACTTCACAGTCCAGTCATTAGACTATTTTATATATTTTTTATCCTCATGTCTTATGTCTATCATAAATTTGGAGAGAAGTAAAAATTCGAGAAGTAGAAATAATGGAATTGTTTTCTGATTTGACTTTGCCGATTCACAAACTAGTTCATAGGCCAAAATGTTTGGAGATCATATATCCTGATCATAGCTTTTGTTTTCACAAATGGGTAAATTTCTACATGCTTGGATGGGTCACTTGTCCTGAAATGTGTGGTACAATCTGAGACATACAATTTTACCCCTAGAATATCACCCTAGTAGCAGTGAATTTGCCATGGTCCCTCTTCATTTCTATTGGAGTCAATTTTCCTATGGGTGGATCTCAAGTTGTTCAGTCATCTTGTAGCCATAATCTTAAGATCTTCTACATCAGTGTTCTCTAACCTGGACGACTGAATGGTTTTCTGAGGATGGAAATCAAGTTTTTATTGTCCTGTCTTAACCTCTTAAGGACATAGGGCGTACAGGTACGCCCTTGTGCCCTGGTACTTAAGGACACAGGGCGTACATGTACGCCCTGTGCATTTTCGATCACCGCCGCACGGCGGGCGGTGATCGGAACCCCGTGCCTGCTCAAATCATTGAGCAGGCACTTGGAGCAAATGCGCCGGGGGGTCCGGTGACCCCCCCATGTATGCGATCGCAGAAAACCGCAGGTCAATTCAGACCTGCGGTTTTCTGCGTTTCCGGGTTATTCGGGTCTTTGAAGTCCCGATAACCCGGAACAGGATGGTGATGGTGGTGTGATTTCACCCCACCAATCACCATCCAGCGATCCTGAGTGGTGATGGTGACATCACCACTCAGGATCGCTTTCTGATTGGTCTGTGGGCGGTCCGGCGGCAGATTCAAAAGAGGCAGGCGCTCCTCTCCTCCTCCTTTTGTGTTCCGGAGCCGGAGGAGAGAGGAGCTGCCTGCACGTGTCTGCCACCGCTGCCTGCACCCCGATCTGTGCCCCCCAGGACCCGATCTGTGCCCCCCAGGACCCGATCTGTGCCCCCCAGGACCCGATCTGTGCCCCCCAGGACCCCATCAGGTACATAGGGACAGCTAGGGAAAGTTTGGTTTAGGCAGGGAAAAAAAAGGGAAAGTTAGTTTTTGAACTTTGATTGCATCACCCTAAGTTAGGGTGTCTGGGGTCCACAGCACAGCTGTGTGACCCTAGACCCCCCAGGGGTGCTGCCACTTGCCCCCCCCCCCCACCTTTTTTGGGGTGCATTTTTTTTTTTTCGTGTACGCTGACTGTGGCCGGCACTTAGTGTCCGGCCACTGTTAGCGCATCGCACACCCCACCGCTGATCAACTTCGGACGGTTGATCAGCGGTTTTGAATTTTTTTCCCCACATTTTTTGCCCTTTTTTTTAGTTAGTTTATTTTATTTTTTTTCTGTTAGTTTTAGGGTGAGTTCGTGAACACCCGTGCCCCCACACACACGCACACAAAATAAAGAGTTACACACACGCACATATACACGCAGACACACACTCCCCTATGGCCCGCCGGACGTTCTCGGCCGAGGAGGCATACGCCCAGATTGCCTCTGACTCCGAGAGTCCCAGTGAGGATGAGGATGACCCCACATTCCTGTTGTCATCCGCATCCTCCTCATCATCTAGCGATGATGATGAGCCCCCAAGGCGGCGGAGACGCCGCCAGGCGGAGCAAGGGGACCGCCATGTTAGGGACCCTGTGGCCCACACTAGTACGAGCAGCTCTGGGGCTCGTACTGGTTTCCCGGCCCACCAGTTAAATCCACCGGAGCCCCCTGCCGGTGAACTTGTCTGGTGTAGCCCAGAGCGATACGAGCCTGTGATTCCTGATTTTGTAGGCCAATCAGGAATCCAGATTTCCACAGTGGGCTACACTGAATATGACTTTTTTTGTCATTTTTTCAGTGACCTACTGGTAAATCTGATGGTGGAGCAGACGAATCTGTACGCCCAACAGTTCGTCGCTCAACACCCGGGCTCCTTTTTGGCCAGGCCCGGTGGCTGGACGCCGGTCAGTGCAGCCGAAATGAGGACATTTTGGGGCCTCGTGCTGCATATGGGCCTGGTCAAAAAACCCAGTGTCAGGCTGTACTGGAGTGGGGACGTCCTATACCAGGCCCCACTTTACAGTACAGCCATGACACGCTCCCGGTTTGAGGCCATCAGGAAATGTCTGCATTATTCCGATAATGCAGCATGTCCCCCCCGAGGTGATCCTGCCCATGACCGTCTGTACAAGATACGGCCGGTCATCGATCACTTTGGGGCCAAATTCATGGAGGCCTATGTACCTGGAAGAGAGGTCGCGGTTGATGAGTCTCTCATTGCGTTCAAGGGGAGACTCATTTTCCGCCAGTATGTGCCCTCCAAGCGGGCGAGGTATGGCGTGAAGCTATACAAAATTTGTGAGAGTACCTCAGGGTACACTTACAAATTTCGTGTGTACGAGGGGCGAGATTCCCGGATTCAACCCCCAGAATGTCCCCCCACTCTGGGTGTTACCGGGAAACTTGTGTGGGACCTTATGTACCCACTGCTGGATAAGGGTTACCACCTTTACGTGGATAACTTTTATACCAGTATCCCCTTGTTCCAGTCCCTTGCCGCCAGATCCACGTCCGCTTGTGGGACCGTGCGGAAAAATCAACGCGGCCTCCCTGCCCACCCCCTCCAGGTACCTATCCCCAGGGGTGAGACCCGTGCCCTTACCACTGGAAACCTGTTGCTGGTCAGGTATAAGGACAAGAGGGATGTCCTTATGCTGTCCACAATTCATGGTAACGGCATCACCCCTGTCCCTGTGCGAGGTACCGCGGCAACGGTCCTCAAGCCCGATTGTATCGTCGCTTACAATCGGTATATGGGAGGAGTTGATCTCTCTGATCAAGTCCTCAAGCCATATAACGCCATGCGCAAAACCCGGGCATGGTACAAAAAAGTTGCGGTCTACTTGGTGCAGGTTGCCATGTACAACTCTTTTGTACTATCCCGAAGCGCTGGCAGCACAGGGACATTCCTCCAGTTCTATGAGGCAGTCCTCAAGGCCCTGATCTTTTCGGACCGGGAAAGAGCAGGCCGGAGTACCTCGGGAACTGTAGGTGCCCGGATCGTCCCTGGCCAACACTTTCCAGGTGTGGTCCCCCATACTGGAAAGAAGGGACGAACCCAAAAAAAGTGCAGAGTGTGTCGCAGGAGGGGGATACGGAAGGACACAACTACTCAGTGCGACACTTGCCCCGATCATCCGGGCCTCTGCATTGACGGTTGCTTCAGGGAGTATCACACTTCCATGGAGTACTAAATTTATATCCCAATTTAGCACTGACATCGGATAAAAAAAACTGGTTCTCAGACTTGAGACACCCAAAAAAAACTAAAATAATTTATTAAAAGTAGACATATTAGGTATCGCCGCGTTGGTAATAATCTCCTCTATAAAACTACCCCATGACCTAACCCCCCAGATTAACACGGTCAAGGAAAAAAAAAAAAAAAAGGTGCAAAAAAAGGTTTTTTTTTGTCACCTTACATAAAAAGTTTAATAGCAAGCGATCAAAAAGTCATATAGCCCCCCAAAAAGTGCCAATAAAGCCGTCCACTCATCCCACAAAAAATGAGCCCCCACATGAGATAATTGGATAATTTTTTTTTTTACAAAAATGACCCTTAGACTTTAGAGATACCCCCAAAAAAATTTGAATCAAAAAAGATAATATAGTCTAAAATAGGGCTGCAACGATTAATCGATGTAATCGATTATATTCGATAACTGGATTCGTTGTCGACGAATCCAGTTATCGAATAATCGCCGATTCGTTGCTATTCGGGCGGTCGCTGCATCTTTATTTTACCTTTTTACAATGACGCTCCCGCTCCTGTAACAGCCAGGCAGAGCGGACGGCGGCGTAACGTCACTCACTCACGTGACACGCCTGCTCCGCCTCCTTCATTCATGAAGTGGGCGGAGCAGGCGCGTCACGTGATTGAGTGACGTAACGCCGCCGTCCGCTCTGCCTGGCTGTTACAGGAGCGGGAGCGTCATTGTAAAAAGGTAAAATAAAGATGCAAGCGCCGGGGCTGTTAGGGGGAAGGGGGGTCTGTGTATAGCACTGCTATGGGGAGGGGGGAGGATCTGTCTATAGCACTGCTATGGGGAGGAGGCGGGGTCTGTGTATGGCACTGCTATGGGAAGGGGGGTCTGTGCACTGTTATGAGGAAAGGGATCTGTGCACTGTTATGCCCATAACAGTGCACATATCCCCCTCTCCATAACTACGCCGTCCACAGATCCCCCATAAACGCCGTCCACAGATCCCCCATAAACGCCGTCCACAGATCCCCCATAAACGCCGTCCACAGATCCCCCATAAACGCCGTCCACAGATCCCCCATAAACGCCGTCCACAGATCCCCCATAAACGCCGTCCACAGATCCCCCATAAACGCCGTCCACAGATCCCCCATAAACGCCGTCCACAGATCCCCCATAAACGCCGTCCACAGATCCCCCATAAGTGTCGTCCACAGATCCCCCATAAGTGTCGTCCACAGATCCCCCATAAGTGTCGTCCACAGATCCCCCATAAGTGTCGTCCACAATTTGTTTTAATATGGCCTTTGAACATAATTTTTCAAGTAAGATCATATAAACCTCTGTTTTGTAATTTTGTCGTTTTTCCCGATTAATCGATTAATCGTAGAAATTAATCGGCAACTAATCGATTATTCAAATAATCGTTAGCTGCAGCCCTAGTCTAAAACCAAAATAATTGTAAAAAAAGTTGACTTATCAGGTATTGCCGCGTCCGTAAGAATCTCCTCTATAAAAATACCCCATGACCCAACCCCCCAGATTAACACGGTCAAAAAAAATAAAAAATAGGTGCAAAAAAATAATTTTTTTGTCACCTTACATAACAAAAAGTTTAATAGCAAGCGATAAAAAAGTCATATAGCCCCCAAAATAGTGCCAATAAAACCGTCCGCTCATCCCGCAAAAAATGAGTCCCCACATGAGATAATTGGATAAAAAAAAAAAAAAAATGACCCTTAGACTTTAGAGATACCCAAAAAAAGATTTGTATCAAAAAAGATAATATAGTCAAAAACCTAAATAATTGTAAAAAAAAAGTAGACTTATTAGGTATTGCCGCGTCCGTAAAAATCTCCTCTATAAAAATATCCCATTACCTAACCCCCCAGATTAACACAGTAAAAAAAAAAAAAAAAAACAGTGCCAAAACCGCTATTTTTGGCACTTTTCCATTTCAATCAGTTTTTTCCGGTAATAAAACAAGGGTTAACAACCAAACAAAACTTAATATTTATTACCCTGATACTGCAGTTCACAGAAACACCACATTTGTGGTCGTAAACTGCTGTATCAGTAAAAGGGAGGCCGCAAAAGGAAAGGACCGACATGGTTTCTGGAAGGCCGATTTTGATGGCCTTTTTTATTGACACCATGTCCCTTTTGAAGCCCCCCTGATGTACCCTAGAGTAAAAACTCCCCAAAACTGACCCCATCTAAGAAACTACACCCCTCAAGGTATTCAAAACTGATTATACAAACTTCATTAACCCTTTAGGTGTTCCTCAACAGTTAATGGCAAATGGAGATGAAATTTCAGAATTTCAATTTTTGGTAACCTTGCGTCACAAAAATGTAATATAGAGCAACCAAAAATCATATTTACCCTAAAAATAGTCCCCAAAAAAATGCCACCTTATCCCGTAGTTTCCAAAATGGGGTCACTTTTAGGGAGTTTCTACTCTAGGGGTGCATCAGGGGGCTTCAAATGGGACATGGTGTAAATAAACCAGTCCATAAAAATCAGCCCTCCAAAAACCAAACGGCGCACCTTTCCCTCTACGCCCCGCTGTGTGGCCGTACAGTAGTTTACGGCCACATATTGGGTGTTTCTGTAAACGGCAGAGTCAGGGCAATAAAGATACAGTCTTGTTTGGCTGTTAACCCTTGATTTGTTAGTGGAAAAAATGGGTTAAAATGGAAAATTAGACAAAAAAATGAAATTTGCTAATTTCATCCCCATTTGCCAATAACTCTTGCGCAACACCTAAAGGGTTAACGACGTATGTAAAATCAGTTTTGAATACCTTGAGGGGTGTAGTTTCTTAGATGGGGTCACTTTTAGGGAGTTTCTACTCTAGGGGTGCATCAGGGGTCTTCAAATGGGACATGGTGTAAATAAACCAGTCCATAAAAATCAGCCCGCCAAAAACCAAACGGCGCACCTTTCCCTCTACGCCCCGCTGTGTGGCCGTACAGTAGTTTACGGCCACATATTGGGTGTTTCTGTAAACGGCAGAGTCAGGGCAATAAAGATACAGTCTTGTTTGGCTGTTAACCCTTGATTTGTTAGTGGAAAAAATGGGTTAAAATGGAAAATTAGACAAAAAAATGAAATTTGCAAATTTCATCCCAATTTGCCAATAACTCTTGCGCAACACCTAAAGGGTTAACGACGAATGTAAAATCAGTTTTGAATACCTTGAGGGGTGTAGTTTCTTAGATGGGGTCACTTTTAGGGAGTTTCTACTCTAGGGGTGCATCAGGGGTCTTCAAATGGGACATGGTGTAAATAAACCAGTCCATAAAAATCAGCCCGCCAAAAACCAAACGGCGCACCTTTCCCTCTACGCCCCGCTGTGTGGCCGTACAGTAGTTTACGGCCACATATTGGGTGTTTCTGTAAACGGCAGAGTCAGGGCAATAAAGATACAGTCTTGTTTGGCTGTTAACCCTTGATTTGTTAGTGGAAAAAATGGGTTAAAATGGAAAATTAGACAAAAAAATGAAATTTGCTAATTTCATCCCCATTTGCCAATAACTCTTGCGCAACACCTAAAGGGTTAACGACGTATGTAAAATCAGTTTTGAATACCTTGAGGGGTGTAGTTTCTTAGATGGGGTCACTTTTAGGGAGTTTCTACTCTAGGGGTGCATCAGGGGTCTTCAAATGGGACATGGTGTAAATAAACCAGTCCATAAAAATCAGCCCGCCAAAAACCAAACGGCGCACCTTTCCCTCTACGCCCCGCTGTGTGGCCGTACAGTAGTTTACGGCCACATATTGGGTGTTTCTGTAAACGGCAGAGTCAGGGCAATAAAGATACAGTCTTGTTTGGCTGTTAACCCTTGATTTGTTAGTGGAAAAAATGGGTTAAAATGGAAAATTAGACAAAAAAATGAAATTTGCAAATTTCATCCCAATTTGCCAATAACTCTTGCGCAACACCTAAAGGGTTAACGACGAATGTAAAATCAGTTTTGAATACCTTGAGGGGTGTAGTTTCTTAGATGGGGTCACTTTTAGGGAGTTTCTACTCTAGGGGTGCATCAGGGGTCTTCAAATGGGACATGGTGTAAATAAACCAGTCCATAAAAATCAGCCCGCCAAAAACCAAACGGCGCACCTTTCCCTCTACGCCCCGCTGTGTGGCCGTACAGTAGTTTACGGCCACATATTGGGTGTTTCTGTAAACGGCAGAGTCAGGGCAATAAAGATACAGTCTTGTTTGGCTGTTAACCCTTGATTTGTTAGTGGAAAAAATGGGTTAAAATGGAAAATTAGACAAAAAAATGAAATTTGCAAATTTCATCCCCATTTGCCAATAACTCTTGCGCAACACCTAAAGGGTTAACGACGAATGTAAAATCAGTTTTGAATACCTTGAGGGGTGTAGTTTCTTAGATGGGGTCACTTTTAGGGAGTTTCTACTCTAGGGGTGCATCAGGGGTCTTCAAATGGGACATGGTGTAAATAAACCAGTCCATAAAAATCAGCCCTCCAAAAACCAAACGGCGCACCTTTCCCTCTACGCCCCGCTGTGTGGCCGTACAGTAGTTTACGGCCACATATTGGGTGTTTCTATAAACGGCAGAGTCAGGGCAATAAAGATACAGTCTTGTTTGGCTGTTAACCCTTGATTTGTTAGTGGAAAAAATGGGTTAAAATGGAAAATTAGACAAAAAAAAGAAATTCTCAAATTTCATCCCCATTTGCCAATAACTCTTGTGCAACACCTAAAGGGTTAACGACGTATGTAAAATCAGTTTTGAATACCTTGAGGGGTGTAGTTTCTTAGATGGGGTCATTTTTGGGTGGTTTCTATTATGTAAGCCTTGCAAAGTGACTTCAGACCTGAACTGGTCCCTAAAAATGTCGTTTTTGTAAATTGCTGAAAAATTTCAAGATTTGCTTCTAAACTTCTAAGCCTTATAACATCCCCAAAAAATAAAATATCATTCCCAAAACAATTCAAACATAAAGTAGACATATGGGGAATGTAAAGTCATCACAATTTTTGGGGGTATTACTATGTATTACAGAAGTAGAGAAACTGAAACTTTGAAATTTGCTAATTTTTCCAAAAATTTGTTAAATTAGGTATTTTTTGGTGCAAAAAAAAATATTTTTTTGACTTAATTTCACCAGTGTCATGAAGTACAATATGTGACGAAAAAACAATCTCAGAACGGCCTGGATAAGTCAAAGCGTTTTAAAATTATCAGCACTTAAAGTGACACTGGTCAGATTTGCAAAAAATGGCCTGGTCCTAAGGTGTAAAAAGGCTGTGTCCTTAAGGGGTTAAGGGGTATATCCCATAGATGCAAGTCTAACCTCTTGAACCTGCACCTATCTTTACAATAAGCCTCCCGGTTCCCCTCCCATCATAGTGTGCTATGTTTCTGTAGCTTGTGAGGTACAGAAACAGCATAGTTTGCTCTGCTATGCTGTTTCTGCAATTGAAATTAACTTTTACGGGAGCTACGTTAGCAGTGAAGCACAGCCACTCTGTCTTCTCAAGTATTCTCCAAATTGTGCAACTCAATATTCTCCTACAAATGGAGATGGAGCTTAAGTCTCCAACCTGTGCCACTGATAACTCCAGCCTTCAGATGTCTTCAACTCTTGGTCATAAGTTAAGATAGGTGTCCTCCAACGTATGTTACTCAATATATAGGAGGAAATCTGGTTTCCACTTATCTTCTGGCCTTCAGGTCTTCCAGATTAGTGTTTTCTAACCTGTGTTACTCAATATTTTCCTATGGATGAGGCTTAAAATTTCAGTTGTTTTTTGATAACCATAGTTTTAATACCTTCTAGGCCAGAGTTCTCCAACTACCTTGGTCTTAAGGTCTTCTAGACTATTGTTCTCCAAATTTAGCGATCTAATGCTTTCCTATGGATGGAAATAAAGTCTTCAAGCGTCTTCTGATCTTAGTTTTATTATCTTCTTGATCAGTGTATTCAAACCATGGCAACTCTATAGCACTATGATTTTTCTATAGTATTCAGTTTTCTCTAGACCAGTGTTCTCCATCCTTGGCAACCCAAAGTTTTTCTATCAATGTAATTCAAGTCTTCATTTATCTTCTAGACCAGTGGTCCTCAACTCCAGTCCTCAGGGCCCACCTACCAGTCATGTTTTCAGGATTTCTTTAGTATTGGGCAGCTGATATAATTAGTGTCCGTCCATCAGGATTTACCACAGGTATTCATTCTGTGGGATGCTCCTAAATCCTGACCGGCAAGTGGGCCCTGAGGACTGGAGTTGGAGAACCCTGTTCTAGACTATTGTTCTCCAATCTGTTCAACTAAATGTTTTCCTACGGATAAGACTCAAGTCTTCAAATGTCATCTAGCCATAGTCTTAGACTAAGGACAGCGTTCTCCAACATGTAAAACTCAGTGTCTTCCTACTCATGGACCTACTCAAGTCCTCAATCAGCTTTTATGCATAATCAAAATCTTTTACACCAGTTTTTCTCTAACTTGGACAACTCAATGTTTTCCTATGAGATTCGACTCTTCCAATGTCTTATAGACATAGTCCTAAAATCTTCTAGTCCAGTCTTCTCCAATCTGTGCAGCTCGGTGTGTTCCTCTGCATGGACCTCAGGTCCTCATTCAGCTTCTAGCCATAGTGAAGGTCTTTTACACCAGTGTTCTCTAACTTGGGTAACTTGATGTTTTCCTATTTGATTAATCTCTTCCAATGTCTTCTAGACACAGTCTTAAAATCTTCTTGACCGGTTTTCTCCAATTGGTGCTTTTTATTATTTTCCTACTGATAGAACTATAGTCTTCAATTGTCTACTAGCTCTGATCTTAAAGTCTATACCCCAATTTTTCTAGACCAGTAACTCAACCCAATATGTATCCAACTTTCTTTCCGGATTCCTTTGGGCTTTAAGATACCGGTAGAATATCTTTTAAAAATAGCGGCTACGGTAGGTTAAACATTTTGATAAGGTACAAATTACAGTAGAAGCTCAACTGCAAGGGGTTCTTAAAGGGGCATCCAGGTGTACAATATTTTTGCTTTCATTTTTAAAATGCTTTGAATTAAAACATATATATCTTCATCCAGTTGCAGTCTTGATCATGACCAATTGACATGGGTGCTTAACCCGTTACAAAAGAAAGCTCTGATATACTGTAATGGGCCTTGCAACTGTGTCAAAGCACCATAATCAACCTCTGGTTGTAATAGTCCAATAGTCGTACAATCAATAGACCAAGCAGATGCCAGATCATCAGGTCCTTAGGGTCACCAGGCAGCTGCTCAACAAGCTGTTACATATAACGGTGCATTCAATCCTGTTACACATACGGAATAAAAATAATTCTGTACACAAGAATCCAGGTTAAGTGCTGCCATTATATATCACATGGGGCTTCCTTCCATGTCCTTCAATCAATGTAGTTGAAGTATGGAAGGTCACGCTGACATCTGGTCACAATTAGGCAAAATCTACTGTAAATGACTTTCATATATGACTCTTGTGCATTCAACTCTGATGTAATTTGCTTTAAGAAGAACTTGACAACCCCATGTGAAGTCACATCACTTACTGTAGATTATACATGACAAGAATGGTGTGCAATATTATATTATTCCATACCAAGACGCCCAGGTTATACCAGCATGCTCCATTTTACTATATACAAGAAGATGTATAACTTCTACCAGCTGTACACATATAATTATATACAGGAGATACCCAGGTTATACCAGCATGCTCCATATCACTATATACAAAAAGATATATAACTTATACCAGCTGTACATATATAATTATACACAGTAGATGCCCAGGTTATACCAGCATGCTCCATATCACTATATACAGGAAGATGTATAACTTATACCAGCTGTACATATATAATTATATACAGGAGATACCCAGGTTATACCAGCATGCTCCATATCACTATATACAAAAAGATATATAACTTATACCAGCTGTACACATATAATTATACACAGTAGATGCCCAGGTTATACCAGCATGGTCCACATCGCTATATACAAGAAGATGTATAACTTATACCAGCTGTACATATATAATTATATACAGGAGATACCCAGGTTATACCAGCGTGGTCCGTATCACTATATACAAGAAGATGTATAACTTATACCAGCTGTACATGTATAATTATATACAGGAGATGCCCAGGTTATACCAGCTTGCTCCATATCACTATATACAAGAAGATGTATAACTTATACCAGCTGTACATATATAATTATATACAGGAGATACCCAGGTTATACCAGCATGCTCCATATCACTATATACAAGAAGATGTATAACTTATACCAGCTGTACATATATAATTATATACAGGAGATACCCAGGTTATACCAGCATGGTCCATATCACTATATACAAGAAGATGTATAACTTCTACCAGCTGTACATATATAATTATATACTGGAGATACCCAGGTTATACCAGCATGGTCCATATCACTATATACAAGAAGATGTATAACTTATACCAGCTGTACACATATAATTATATACAGGAGATACCCAGGTTATACCAGCATGGTCCATATCACTATATACAAGAAGATGTATAACTTATACCAGATGTTGTGGGGTTTCGCTCTGGTAGATAGGGTAAGCGGGCGCAGTACAGAGGCAAAATACAAGTTCTTAACTCAAAACGTCAGCGTTTATTCACACTTGAGGCGATTGCACAGAACAGCAGTAACTTTGCAGTTTGGTGTTAATTCACACACAATGGAAAGTTCATAGAACACAAGTCACTTTGCTGGCAGTTCTGCCTCCGGTAGTCCACAGCAGGCTTTAGGGGGCCTGTTTCCCCAGCGTGCGGCTCAAAGCCCTCCAGCACGGCAGAAAGCCTCAGATCCCAAAAAGAGACATCTCTGCTGAGCCCAGCTGCCTATTTAAGGACAGTCAGGTGCTGCCAAAACCCGGACCGGCACTTAAACTCCGGTCCGGTATTTGACCTCACCTAGCTGGAAACCAGCCGAGCCGCACATGCCGGGAGGAAAATGCCTGCCTTGCCAGACACAACCCCTTACTGTGTCACAATGTACATATATAATTATATACTGGAGATACCCAGGTTATACCAACATGGTCCGTATCACTATAAACAAGAAGATATATAACTTATACCAGCTGTACATATATAATTATATACAGAAGATGCCCAGGTTATAGCAGCATGCTCCATATCCCTATATACAAGAAGATGTATAACTTATACCAGCTGTACATGTATAATTATATACAGGAGATGCCCAGGTTATACCAGCATGCTCCATATCACTATATACAAGAATATGTATAACTTATACCAGCTGTACATATATTATTATATACAGAGGATACCCAGGTTATACCAGCTGTACATATAGAATTATATACAGGAGATGCCCAGGTTATACCAGCTGTACATATAGAATTATATACAGGAGATGCCCAGGTTATACCAGCTGTACATATATAATTATATACAGGAAATGCCCAGGTTATACCAGCATGCTCCATAGCACTAATCTGGATGGAAAACTCTATAATACGTTTTTTTTCTTAAACATTTCCTTACCGTTTGGATGGAATGGGATGGTATTAAATATGACACTTGGAGGATGGTGGTTATATTCCTCAGTGTACGTTAGGGTGAGTTGCAGAACTGCCCCTGGGTTACATAAAAAGAAAACATCATTTTTCATGGGTTTCATTCAAAAATATTCCAGCAATCCTGTGTTGTAGCATCCAGTATGAACAGAACAGCTGTAGGCTTTGCTTGTATTTTACATCTATGTATATTATGTATTTTTTATTGTATTGCAGCCGATCTAACGCCATATTGGTTATTTCTTTAGTCTTTTGGTCCCAGTATCTGATGACAGGTGGTCCAGTTGGCTGAGGAGCTTCTGCAAATGGAAATCTACACAACTGCCAGACTGTCAAATTCCTGCCCATCCCCAAAAATTAGGAATTATATCAATATACTCTTGATTACAAAAAGATTTATTTGTTTATAAATATATATATATATGAATCAAATTTGTCTTCTCCTCTAATGATTTCATAACACATGGCCAACTGTTGGTTTGCAAGTTTCAATGCTCTTTAAGGGTGTGTATACTATTGCAACATGTTTTTTTATTGCTCCTATGCATCAAAAATAAAAATGAATCCACTTTGTAGAAAAGTATTGAAATCCTCGACTATTTTGTGCAAACTTCTGTGTCTGTCATCTGTTCCTGCCTTGCCAAACATAACAGCAAAAGCGGGGGCAGAGACAGTGGTGCTCAGGTCGCCATGGAAACACATCCATCTGCATTGCAGCTGCAGACATGAAACAGTAGAATTATATATATTTTTTTTTTACGTGAGGACTGTTTACAAAGTGGCCATTGTTTGTGTTTATTTGAAATGTATCGGAGCAATAAAAACAATGTTGCAAAAGTCTACAGCCCCCATGAAGCAGAATTCAATATCAATGATATGATACAAATTAAAAATCGGAATACAAACCTTCCCATAACGAGTCTTTCAGCCCCTGCACTTGAACTATCCATTTGAGCAAGTTGTCAGATATTGGCGTCACGCTAATCCCCTAAAATACAAATGAAGCCTACGTGTTACATGTTAGTCACTGCCCGGCGTCTTCCTAACAATGAATAATTGATTCCTCTGCTGGGCGCTGAGTACAGATGACTTATCTAACTTATCTGTGGTTTCTTGTGCCAAAAACTGCAAACCCAACACGTAAGCTCACAGCGGTGTGAAAACAAGCCAGCCACGCCACGCCGATCGCAGGCATCTGGGTGAGTGCTCGGTGAATAACATGTGTTCTGCAGATGCTGCTCTACTACAAGCCTCATCATTCACAGGTAGTGGGCAGGCTGGGAGACAGCTGGAGAGATTTACTAAAAAGTAGCTTACATGGTGCGCCAAAGTTATTTCATCGCACCAGATTTCTGGTGTAGAAAAATCACCAGTTTTGGTGCATGTGCTCTTTTTCACCAAAATGTGCAATTTTTGTTTTGCAATTATATGCCACCCCTGCCACTTGGTAAATGGGCGTGCTTAGGTATGTCGGAGACGTCTTCTTATCCCACCTCATGGCTGCTAAAAAAATTGTTGCACATCGTTAATAAATTTGACGCTTTTTGTTCACCTTCCAGGCCGCACCCCTTGGTTGGTGTTAAAGTATCTATGGTAAAATTTATCCTAAATTTTTATGAATTTTTTGGTGCCAATAGTGCAACAGTTCCAGAGCACACCCTATGGCCTCATGCACATGAACGTTGTTTTGGTCCGCATCTGAGCGGCTTGGATGTGGACCCATTCACTTCAATGGGGAACGCAAAAGATGCGGACAGCCCACATCCGTTGCTCCCTTCTGTGGCCCCCCAAAAAAACAACAGAACACATCCTATTCTTGTCCGTTTTACGGACAAGAATAGGCATTTCTATTATGGGTGTCCCGTTCCGTTCTGCAAATTGCGGAACGTACACAGGCGGCATCCGTGTTTTGCAATTCTTCAATTTCAAAACATGGTGCGGTCTTGTGCATGTAGCCTTAAACTGAAAACAAGTAAAAATTTGCACTTTTTAATCTGAAGCAGTGCTACAGTATAAAGCAGGCACCCTCAAACTGCGGCCCTCCAGCTGTTGTAAAACTACAACTCCCACCATGCCCTGCTGTAGGCTGATACCTGTAGGCTGTTCGGGCGTGCTGGGAGTTGTAATTTTGCAACAGCTGGAGGGCCGCAGTTCGAGCATGCCTGGTGTAAAGCATGGGGAAAGGACAGAACAGCAGCTTGGACCTCTGGCGAGGCAGGAGATGGATTTCAGACTTCCTTAGACTCCAACAGAAGAAGCTACTAAGTTGGAGTCACTTCTGGTAGCTGTGTCCTAGTGAACTGTACTTCTGCTTTAGTCGAGGCTGCCAGCGTTTGTAGGGCGGGGGATGGGCAGAACTTCATTCATTTATGACATTAATCACAATGATCGTTCCAGGCGAACCACAGATATAAGAGGCTGCAGATGAAGAGCAGGACGTGAAGCATGGCAGCAGACTCACATATAGCCGGGCGTCCTGCAGCTCCTGATACTCCCTCTCTAGTAATAAATAGCTTCTTGAATGCATGTTCTCCGGCTCTGCGCTCCGATCTGCACGATATACAGATATAATTACACATCTCCAGTATCAGACAGTATGTTATATTACAGTGTAGTCAGTGCTCTCCAGCTATTGGGAAACTACAACTCCCAGCATGTCCTGACAGCCTTCAGTAAGAGCCCTCTCTATGAGAGTGTAGACAATACTTAGTCTACACGACGACATGTGTCGCGCGACACATAGGGCACAACTACACTGCAACATGTGTTGCGCAACATTGATGTCGCACGACGATTTTTATGACAGTCTATGGTGTCGCACTGCGACTGCGACGCGTCAGTCGCAGAAAACTCAATTTCGAATGAATTTTTTGCAACTGACACGTCGCAGCATGTCGCAGTGCGACACCATAGACTATCATTATAAAAATTGTTGCGCGACAAAATGTCGTTGTGTAGACCTAGCCTAACCATGACAATGACCATCCTCTAGAAGAAAGAAGGTTTCATAGACGGGATTCTTAATGTTATAGTTACAAGATGTCTGGAGATGGGGCGTTCATCCAGCGATTTAGGCTAGGGCTACACGGCAATGTCGCATGACAATTTTTATAATGGTAGTCTATGGTATCGCACTGCGACATGCTGCGACTGCGACACGCCAGTCGCAAAAAAAAACATTCAAGGTGGATTTTTTTTCTGCGACTGTCAGGTCACAGTCGCAGCATGTCGCAGTGCCACACCATAGACTACCATTGTAAAAATTGTCGCGCGACACATGCCGTCGTGTAGCCCTAGCCTTATTCTGATTGCCAGATTTGGAGCTGGGAAGGAGTTTTTCCGCTAACAGGGGCTTAATTGGCCACCAGCTTATCGCTAGGACAGGGATCAGCAACCTCCGGCACTCCAGCTATTGTGAAACTACAATTCCCAGCATGCTCCATTCATTTCTATGGGAGTTCTGAGAAGAGCAGAGCAATTATGCATGCTGGGAGTTGTAGTTTTTCAACACGTCCCTAGTAGTTACAGAAGCTCCCAAACTATGACATTTGAATCACGACCCCAGGTCAGACCCCTATATAAATACCAACCCCCTACACTAATACAGACCACCTAAATAAATGCAAACTCCAGACCCCAAAAATTAATACAGACTCCATACCGGACCCCCTAAATAAATATGGACTCCCTAAAGCAATAGAAATGACAAATCAGACCCCCTAATCAAATGCAGACCACAGACCCCCTAACAGTTATAGACCCCAGACCAGACCCCTGCTTAAATGAACACAGACACCCTAAATCAATTTAGACCCCAAACCAGACCCATAAATAAATACAGACCCCAGACTCCTAATACAGTGCCTAGACGAGACCCTATAAAGAACTGCAGAACCTAGACCAGATGCCCCTAAACAAATGGATACCCAGATGAAACCCCCTAAACCAATACAGATTACAAACCTGGGCCCCTGATTGAACGCAGAGAACAGACCCCCGAACAAATACAGGCCGCCTAAGCTAATAAAGAAGTCAGATCAGACCCCAGACCAGAACCCTTAAATTTATACAGTAACCCTAAACCAATTCAGACCCCAGACCGGACTCCTAAATAAATTCAGATCATAGACCCTTAATACGGGCAGCCAAACCTAATACCAGATCCCAGATCAGACCCCCTAACAGTCCCAGGCAAGATCACCTAAAGAAATACAGATGTAGATCCCAGAAACTAATATAGACCCCTGACCAGACCCCCTAATCGAATGCAGACCACAGACCCCCTAACAGTTATAAACCCCTGACCAGACCGCCTAATCGAATGCAGACCACAGACCCCATAACAGTTATAGACCCCTGACCAGACCCCCTAATCGAATGCAGACCACAGACCCCATAACAGTTATAGACCCCAGACCAGACCCCCTAATCGAATGCAGACCACAGACCCCCTAACAGTTATAGACCCCAGACCAGACCCCCTAATCGAATGCAGACCACAGACCCCCTAACAGTTATAAACCCCTGACCAGACCGCCTAATCGAATGCAGACCACAGACCCCATAACAGTTATAGACCCCTGACCAGACCCCCTAATCGAATGCAGACCACAGACCCCATAACAGTTATAGACCCCTGACCAGACCCCCTAATCGAATGCAGACCACAGACCCCCTAGCAGTTATAGACCCCAGACCAGACCCCCTAATCAAATGCAGACCACAGACCCCCTAACAGTTATAGACCCCAGACCAGACCCCCTAATCGAATGCAGACCACAGACCAGACCCCCTTACACCAACTCAGACCCCTTATATAAATTTTAGACCCAAGTCTTCCTAAACCAATAAAGACCCCTAGATCAGGGGAAGGCAACCTCCGGCACTGCAGCTGTTGTGAAACTACAACTCCCAGCATGCATAATTCCTCCGATCTTCTCAGAACTCTCATAGAAATGAAATGGAGCATGCTGGGAATTGTAGTTTCACAACAGCTGATTTGCTGACCCTTGGACAAAGTTAACCAGTTCAGACCCCAGAATACATACAGGTGGTCCCCCCTTTTTCTGGGACCCTCCTGGACCCTTGGCAGGGGATGGTCTCTCTACAGCCAGGGTGGGGGGGTCAGGTCTTAAATGTCCCATGCCAGGATTGCCAGACTGGAGACGCTCTGGCTCTGCAAAGATGATGGGACCCAATCCATGTCTGATGGTCACAATGCCAGGACCTCCTTAATGCCAAGGCCTTCAAGGAGTTGTTCAGAAATTATTATTATTATTTTTTTATATTGATGGTCTGTCCTCAGGATAGGTCATCAGTATCTGATCACTGGGGGTCCGAAACCCTGCACCCTCACCAATGAGCTGTTCTGAGGCAGCTCCAGCATCGGAAGAAGCTGCTGGAACCAAACAGCTCTGTCCATTGTGCAGTGCACGGGACTGCTGGTGACCATTCACCTCAATGGTAGCAGAGCTGCAGTAACCAGCTTCATCCACTACACAATGGAGGGCGCTGTGCGCCAGAGCTACAGTGATACACCTGATCGGCAGGAATGTGGGGTGTCAGCGCTCTTGAGCTGCAATACCAGACATAACCTATACACAACAGTGGCACTGTTGAGCTGCAATGTCATACACTGCCTATAGTCATCAGTGGTGCTCTTGAGCTGCAATACCAGACACAGCCTATAGACAAGGGATGCGCTGTGGCAGGCCCTTTAGGACTCTTGTAGACCCCCTTTAAACTAGCAGCACTTACAGAGGAGTCTCCGGACGCCCTCACCACATCCCGATCTCCCAGTTTCTGGATTTCTCTCTTATATTAATTGTCGTTCAGTCCTGCTTCCACTTTCCATGAATATCTCCCCAGATCGGGCGGTGGGAGCGCTGCTAGACGTTACCTTCCCAGTTCTGGCTTCGCAGGTGACTGGGAGCACTGGGAGCCCAGTTTGTTAGACTCCATTGTCTGCGTTTCTATAGCACCGAGGCCGACAGGGGACGGAATAAAGACTTAATCATTTCATTACCGCACAGGGACTGCACACAGTGTCGGAACAGTGCAGCGCCCCTCATGTTCAGCTCTGCTACATGTACGGAACGGTTTCCGATAATTGCTTTTATGACATGAAGTCAGATCCGGTAACTGGGAAACTAAATGGAGCCGGGAATATAGAGGAACCTTAAAGGGAGTCTGTCACCACATTTCATCATATTAGACCGATCAAAAGCGGGTGCATGCGCAATGCGATGCCCGCTCCTGGCAGGGCATCGCAATACCTACTGCGCATGCGCCCGCCACGATTTGGACCGCAGCAGCCGCAGTGGAAAAGGACAGGGGAGGGGAGTAAACGGGCGGGCAGAGGCGCACGGAGGGCGGGGTTATGAGCCGTTTAGGAGGTGCTGCCTGGGGCTCCGAGGATTGAGAGACCACCCTGGGCACTTGAGAGGGCTCATAACATAATCTTATAAGTTCATTTTCGGCAAAAAGAAAAGTCCGTTTTCTACAACAAAGGTACCGTTTTTAAGTTCTGGGTGGATCATATAACCCTATTTGATCGGTCTAATATGCTGAAATGTGGTGACAGACTCCCTTTAAACTTTGCATCAAAAGTTCTGCAATATTTCAGTAGTAGAAATCTCTGCGCCGTACCAAAAGGCCTGGCCCTTTCATTCTGGATATCAGTGGCGGGCCACGATCCCGGACATATCGCCCACGTCATCTTCTCCCTTGTATCTATAGTGCAGTGTGTCAGCAGCCCACTGCATAAAGGGTTAGAATGTCTTCATGCAATAAATTTGGGTTTGTATAGAGGTTGCAGAAAGGGTTAACTGGCCTGGGGGGGTGGAGGGGGCGGGGAGTAGACGGAGCTGCTGCCATCTCCCCACAAGGGAGATTTATCAAAACTGGTCTGGGTTTTCCGTTTTTTACATTTCTGTTTTTTACCTCCTGCCTTCACGGAGCCATAACTTTTTATTTATTTTTCTGTTCACATAGCCGTATGAGGGTTTGGTTTTTTGGCGGGAAAAGTTGTACTTTCTAATGGTATAATTTACTATTACATACCGTGTAGTGGGAAGCTGGGGAAAATTCCAAATGGGAAGGAATTGGCAGGGGGAGCACTACAACTCCCAGCATGTCCAGGATGATATAATGTGATATCAGAGGACAATACAGGGAGGAAGTATAAGAGGGGAGCACTACAACTCCCAGCATGTCCAGGCTAATATAATGTGATATCAGAGGACAATACAGGGAGGAGGTATAAGAGGGAAGCACTACAACTCCCAAGTTTTCTCAGGCTCTCCACTTTTGCGCTCCACCCCCTACACTGATCACATGTTGGTGATGTCATCACAGGTCCTTTTCACTTCTGATCTCCACTGCTGAGCTCCGCCCCCTACACTGATCACATGATAGTGATGTCATCACAGGCTTCAGCTCTTGCACTGTAGCAGAATATAGGTCTGAGAAAGAGGTCATGTCCAGTAAAAAGAGGAGTTTTGGTCACCCTAAGAATACAACTAGTTAAAATGGTGCCTGCCATGCTTCTGGAGGAGGATTCCATATATAAGCTCCACCTGTGCAGAGCTTGTCCATTGCTCCGCCCACATCAGAATGATGTCATGTTATATGCTCCTCCTTGATTTACAAAGGGGAGGGAGATAGGGCGGCGACTAGAAATCTAAGTTATCACCCCCCGAAAGGTTTTTGTAGAGACCCCATAGTGTTCCCCCTGATTCAGTGATAATTACGGCACCCAGCACGTGGCCTAATGCTAACAGGCTACTTCCAGTGACTGGTCCACTTTAAAGGGGATTTTCACCCATAGCCTAAAAATTTGCCAGATATTAGTAAATCAAAACGCTAACAAGGAGTTAAAGTTTTCTAATTGTATTTTATTTCCTTACGGAGATACCGGCCTGTTTCTATTATGTTGTTGTGACGGCAGGAAAGGCAGCCATATTGTCTCTCACTTTTGAATTATGATAAAACTGTAACTCTGTCAGCAGGTTCCGTCAATAACAAAGTGATAGTTCAGCAGTTCCTTAAAAGCCAACGCCTAGATGACAACCAATGTTGCTGCACTTCCTGCTGTCACTTTTGCAAAAATGGTCACCACTGCAACACCAAAAAATGTCAATATCTTTATAAGCAGAAGTGACATAATCGCCACATTGTGGCTGCTGCTTTAACTTCTCATTAACTAATTATGCCAATTTTATGTTTTAGGTGGAAGTTCTACTTTAAGGGCACCTGTCAGCAGGATCAACCTCATTTATAATAAAAAAACATACTGTCTGTTGGGGGTTGATACTGCTGATTAAAATGATACTTGTCTTGTGCAAATCGGGTGTGATGTTCCAAAGAGAAGAATACTTTATGCAGATGAGGGCTTCGGAGCACCAAGGGGCAGGGACTAGCCCTTGAGGGCACCTCAGCTCCTCAGCTTTCCAGTGCTAGCAATGCCTCTCTGCACTGAAGTCCTTATTTCCATAAAGGATGGAAGTCTATTTTCTTGGGAACGCCACAACTGATTTTCATGATTCAGGTATTGTTTTTACCAGCAGGATCGACCCTACCAGACAGTATACCTGGTCGTATAAGGTTGATCCTGCTGGTAGGTGTTCAAGTGAGTGTTCCTGCAGTAATCCCCTTAAAACTTTCTATAATAGGCACCTCATTGTGTAAATTTAGGTTTCTAATTTAGAATAACAAATAGTGCTGCATACTGTTGTTAATGTCATTAACTAGCAGGCTGCACACTCCATTCAATATGGGATGCGGTAGAAAGACTTGGATTACTGTAGCCCTTTACTTTCTCCTTGCAGTCAGTTATACAAGCAGATAGGTAGATTTGAGATAGATATGAGATAGATACATACTGTGACACAGTCAGAGGTTTGGTCTGGGAAAACAGGTATTTTCCTCCCAGCATGTGCTGCTGGGCTGTTTTCCAGCCAGGTGAGCTCAAATACCGGACCGGATTTTAAGTGCCGGTCCGGCTTTTTGGCAGCACCTGGCTGTCCTTAAATAGGCAGCTGGGCTCAGAAGCCATGTCTCTGTGTTGGGATCTGGGAGCCTTGTTTCTGGATGAAGGCTTGCTACCTGTTTGGCGTGAAAACAGGTTGGTGCTGCTATCAGCAAGGACTCTTTGAGGCAGAATTGCCGCATGGTGTGAATTACCACCAACACCGCAAGGTGACTTTTTTCTTGATTATGACTGCTTGTTTTGTCACTTGCCTAAAGTGTTAATAAAACACTGAACTGTTTGCTTCCAAAAAACTTGTTGTTGCTTCTGTACTGTGTCCGCTAATCCTGTCTACCAGAGCGAAACCCCACAATACATACATATAAACATACATGGGAAAGATAGATATCACATAGTTGTGAGATAGATATGAGAGAGATGGTTAGGTACATATACTGTATATATATAAAAAGAGGGCAGCACTCTTAAAAAGAAAGTCCTTTATTCACCCAAGTGGTAACAGCAAAGGCTGTTGTTGAGCTGAAACGTTGCTGTTACCACAACGGTGAATAAAGTACTTTTTTTTTCTTTTTAAGAGTGCTGCCCTCTTTTGTATTTTGGTCCATTTTTTATATATATTTACATATACACACACATGAGATAGATATTACATAGATCGATATGAGAGAGATATGCTAATAAAGACCTGTGATTACAGCAGCATCAGCACTGGTTCAAGTAAGCAGTAGGTGTGGGGTTTGGAGTGTACTAACAGGAGAGCTTAGGCAGGTGTGCCTCAAAGTGAGTGTTTCTGGAGGTTCTGTGTGCACCCCTGGGTGGATCGGAGGTTAAGCCTAAAATGTCGTGCGTATGAAAAAATCAAATACAGGGAGATATTTTGCTGGATATAATGCAAGAGAAGATGTTGAGACCTTTATGACCTCCTGCTTGGATTAATCTCTACTTCTCACTCCACGCCCACCCTAGATCCACAACATCTTGTGTCCACTCCAAGAACCAAGGTTTGATGGTCCGTCCGGGACAGACACAGATGCTTAGGATAGTTGAATCTTTTATTGTATTTCCCCCGTTTTTGGTACTTGACCCCCATGGCTGTTTGATGTGGGCACGTAAGCTGTAGCTCTGCGGGTAAATATATTGATGCCCGAGATGGAAGACCGGAGCTTAATATGAGACGACCCACTGGGGAAGAAGCCCGAGCAAAGCATTATCCAGATATCCAGGAATGTGGTGTATCTACGGTTTCCTTATTGTGAAACATTAAATGTTAACGGATGCAATAAAAAATACATGGAAAACGCTGACAGGTTTACAGGGCGCAGGACAGGAGCTTACTGCATGTAACAGCAGGTCTTATAGTGATATACCGGTACGTCACACGTTACAAAGGGAGGAATAGATATATACAGTATATACTCCACCCACCTGCGGCGCACAGACCATGGCTATCCTCCATTAACAGGCATTTTTTATAGTAAAGTTGTGCAACTTTCTATTACAATTTGCGTTTCAGTTTCTCACCAGTTTCAAGATCTCTGCTTGCTCTCAGTGAGTGTGAACATCTTTATTTAGATCTGTAGAGGCTACAGCTTTCATCTTTATTACAATTATTATTATTTTTTTTAGAATCAATGAAGTTTAATGGGTTTTGAAGATCTAGACCCTAGTGGCAATTATAGGGGATCACATGCCGGCCAAAAACATGGAAACACAAGACCACTGCCCTCCCAGCACGCTTTACTGCCGAAGCAGCGTCATCAGCGAAACATGTCGGGAGGGCAGTAGTGTTGGGTCCCGGCGCTACATCTTTAATACAATTGGTTACAATTGGAATCAGTCTGGACAATTTTCTATGAACACGCAGCAGCGCACTCTCGTAGTCCGGTGCTACAGTTTGTCATGCAGGTAAATGTACCATCAGGCCACGCCCCTTCCTTCCACTTGTCTGCTGAGGCAAAAAAGTGTCTGCAATACTTAAAGGGGTTGTCCAGCAGTTGATATTGATGACCTATTGTCAGGATAGGTCATCAGTATCTGGTGTCGTACCCCCGCCGATCAGCTGCGAGACGAGGAGGCCGCTGTCCATGCGAGCGCCGCTTCTTCGTCATTACATTACGTCTCATCTTCTATGTAGCGGTGGCATAGTGTAATTACAAGCACTTGGTCCATTCACTTGAATGGAGCGGGTACTTGTATTACACTGCCCTTCTGAGACACAGTGCAGTGTAATGAAGAGAAGAAGGAGGCGCTCACATAGGTCGCCGCCTCCTCTTCAAACAGCTGATCGGCGGTGGTGCCGGGTGTCAGACCGCCACCGATCTGATATTAATTACCTATCCTGACGATAGGTCATCAATATTAACGGCAGGACAGCTTCTTTAATAAATGTGGTGCACGGCCTCTGCACTAGAATTTTCTGTTTAGTTTGTGCGACAAAAAAAGTTGCATTTTCATTACTAAATCTGCCCCTTTGTGTTTACATTTTTGGTGCATTTTTCAATTTTTTTGTGACTGTCCAGAAAGTCCAGCTTCAAAGTTATCTGACATTTCCTTTTTCTGCAGCTTACCTGTCAGCTTTGCTGTGTAGACTGGGAAAACACCAACTGAGTCATCTCATTATCGTTATATTGCAGACTTTGCCGAATCATTCTTTTATCATTAGAGGTAGGTCGTGAAGATTCAGCTAAATCATTTCTTTATCACTAGAAGTAGGGCCAGAAGAGTCATCTCATTATCATTAGAGGGTCAGCAGAGTTGTCTATCATTAGAGAGCAGGGACAGTAGAGTTATTTTATTACCATTAGAGGTTAAGGTAAGCAGAGACATCTCATTATCATTAGAGGGCAGGGTCAATAGAGTCACCTTATCGTTACAAGACAGGTCAGCAGAGTCATCTTATCAATAGATGACAGGCAGAACAGAGTCATCTCATTATTAGAGGGTCAGCAGAGCGATAGCCACAGTGCCACAGGGAGCGCTGATGTCTTCAGATACCCACCAATCAGATACTGATGACCTATCTAGCAGATCGATGATCAACAGTATAAAAATCTCGGAAAACCACTTTAAAAAGCAGGGTTGGTAGAGTCATCTTATTAGAAGGCAAGGTCAGCATAGTTCTCTCATTATGATTACAGTTAAATGTAACCAGAGACATCTCATCATTAGAGGGCAGGATCAGCAGAGTCATCTCATTGTTATTAGAGGCAGGGTCAGCAGAGTCATCTCATTATTAGAGGGCAGAGTCATCTCATTGTCATTAGAGGCAGGGTCAGCAGAGTCATCTCATTGTCATTAGTGTCATGGTCTTACCTTCTTGCCGTTCTCCTTCGTTTGACATGTGCTGGCGGCCATCTTGGTTTCTGGGTTTCTTGTAGCCTCCCACCCTGCGGCTTCTCCTTCCCACTGGGAGGAGCTGGATGCCTAGCTCATATATATAGGAGGTCTGTGGCTTCAGTTCCTTGCTTGGTCCTCCTGTGTTCACATGCTTCTAAGACTGCTTCTGGTTCCTGATCCTGGCCTCGTCTGACTACCCCGCTGGTTCCTGATCCTGGCTTCGTCTGACTACCCCGCTGGTTCCTGATCCTGGCTTCGTCTGACTACCCTGCTGGTTCCTGATCCAGGCTTCGTCTGACTACCCCTCTGGTTCCTGACCTCTGGCTACGCAAGACCCTGCTTCGGTTTAGCCATCCGTTTGGACTTTTGCTTACAGCTTGATTTTCAATAAAGCCCTCTTATTTCCACTTATCTCTTGTTGTACGTCTGGTTCATGGTTCCATGACATTAGGACCAAGCCATGAATTCTGACGGTACAGGGCCATCCTCGCTACCTACGCTGGTTGCCAGACTTGATCAGCAGGATCACCTGTTGGGTCGGTTCGCTGTGGCGTTGCAAACCCTGCTTGAACGCACGGCTCATTTCGCTTCCGTTGCCGATGGGTCGGTTGTCGCTCCTGGGCCCGCTCCTACTGCCGCTCCGGTTGTTGCGCCAGAGTCTACCCTGACACCTGTTGCTGCGCCTGCGGTGTCTCGGGGTATGACCGGTTCTGCCCCCCTTCCACAGCGCTTTGGGGGAGAGCCAACTCAGTGCCGAGGTTTCCTTAACCAGGTGGGCATTTATTTCGAGTTGCTGCCACATGCCTTTCCTACTGAGAGATCAAAGGTGGGCTTCTTGATCTCGCTGCTCTCGGACAAGGCCTTGGCCTGGGCCAGCTCTTTATGGGAGAACAACAATCCGGTGGTTGCCGAGTTTTCCGGTTTTGTTGCTTCTCTTCGGAAGGTATTCGATGTGCCGGCTCGTGCTGCCTCTGCTGCGAAGCTCCTTATGTCCATCAGACAGGGTTCACGATCCGTAGCTGAATACGCCATTGAGTTTCGTACCCTGGCAGCAGAGGTGGGCTGGAATAATGAGGCTCTGGTCGCTGCTTTCTCTCATGGTCTCTCGGATGCCTTGAAGGATGAGGTTGCAGCTAAGGACCTACCAGTAGAGCTCGAGTCTCTTATTTCTTTCCTGATTTTGATTGACACCAGACTCAGGGAGAGACCTTCCTTTAAGGAGAGCCTGCGGAGGTCTTCTAACAGATTGGCGCCTACGTTTGCTGTCCCACCCGTGCCTCCCTCTCCTCCCACGCCTCCTGGGGATGACTTGTCTGGGGGTGAACCCATGCAGCTGGGGTTTGCTCGCCTGTCCGAGGGGGAGAGGGTACTCCGGAGACGCGAGGGCCGATGCATGTACTGTGGTCTCGGTGGGCATTTTCGGTTGGCATGTCCGAACCGTCCGGGAAACGCTCGCACCTGAGATCCTGTCGGGGGCAGATCTTGGGTGGAGTCTCCTCGTCCCCGGTTTCCCGTGTTGACAAACCACTGATCACTGTTGTCCTCTCCTGGGTCGGGGGCTCGGTGAAGACCCAGGCGTTGGTGGACTCTGGTGCTGGTGGTTTGTTCATTGATAGTGTGTTCGCTGCCGCCAATTCCATTCCTCTGCAGCCTCGAGGTTCCCCACTGGCTCTTGAGGCGATAGACGGCAGACCCCTTCTGCCGCCACACGTGACTCATGAGACCCTTCCAGTGGGGATAGCCATTGGTGCCGTTCACAGAGAGTCGGTCTGTCTCCAGGTTATTTCGTCTCCACACTACTCGATGGTCTTGGGGTACCCCTGGCTCCAGAAGCATAATCCGACTTTCGATTGGAGATCGGCCGAGATCCTCTCGTGGTCACCGCAGTGTGGGGCTAGTTGCATCCATGGGCCTGTCAAGTTGCTGTGTACTTCCTCGGACTCTCTGTTGCCTCCTGAATACGAAGAGTACCGGGATGTATTCGATAAGGTGCGCGCGGTTGCCCTACCTCCGCACCGCCCATACGATTGTGCCATAGAGTTACAATCCGGTGCCGTTCCTCCTCGTGGCAAAGTCTATCCACTGTCGGTAGCGGAGAATGAGGCCATGGAGGAGTACGTGAGGGAGGCGCTTTCACGCGGACACATTCGCAAATCCTCGTCCCCGGCAGGGGCTGGATTTTTCTTTGTGAAAAAGAAGGGCGGTGAGTTGAGGCCTTGCATCGATTACAGGGGTCTCAATCGCATCACGATCAAGAACGCTTACCCGATACCCTTGATTTCCGAGCTGTTCGATCGCCTCAAAGGGGCCTCGGTCTTTACCAAACTCGACCTGAGGGCGGCATATAACCTGGTAAGGATCAAGGCGGGCGATGAGTGGAAGACCGCGTTTAACACCAGGACCGGTCATTATGAATCCTTGGTTATGCCCTTTGGGTTGTGCAATGCGCCCGCAGTCTTCCAGGAATTCATCAACGATGTTTTCCGTGACCTGTTGCAGCAGTGTGTGGTGGTCTATTTGGATGACATCTTGGTATATTCTGAATCCATGGAGGCCCACATTATGGATGTCAGACGAGTGTTGCAACGGTTACGAGAGAACAGGCTGTTCGGTAAGCTTGAGAAATGCGAATTTCACCGATCCCAGGTAACCTTCTTAGGTTACATCATTTCCGCTGAGGGGTTCTCCATGGATCCTGAGAAGGTTTCGGCTGTCTTACAGTGGCCCCAGCCCAGTGGTCTCCGTGCCCTGCAGCGCTTTTTGGGCTTCGCCAATTATTATCGGAAGTTCATCAGGGACTTTTCTATGCTAGCCAAGCCTCTCACGGATCTGACCAGGAAGGGCAGTAATTTCCAGGTCTGGCCGCTCGAGGCCATCCAAGCTTTTGAGGCTCTAAAGTCCGCCTTTGTGTCGGCTCCGATTCTGTCGCATCCCAACCCTGGGTTGCCCTTTGTCCTCGAGGTGGACGCGTCTGAGACGGGAGTAGGCGCCCTTCTGTCTCAGCGTAGAACACCAGAGGGTCCTCTGCTTCCTTGTGGGTTTTACTCCCGGAAACTGTCTTCCGCGGAGTGCAACTATCAGATTGGTGACAGGGAGTTATTGGCCATCGTGCAGGCCCTTAAAGAATGGAGGCACTTGCTCGAGGGTTCGGTGGTTCCGGTTCTCATCCTGACGGACCACAAGAATCTGACCTACCTTTCTGAGGCCAAGAGATTGACACCACGTCAGGCCAGATGGGCTCTGTTCTTGTCACGTTTTAATTACGTGGTCTCCTACCTACCCGGTTCCAAGAACATCAGAGCGGATGCCTTATCACAGCAGTACTCCGAGCTGTCCGGGGAGGAGTCGATTCCGACTTCGGTCATACCTCCGAATCAGATCCTGGCCGCCATTCGCACCAGCCTGACCTCTCCCCTGGGTGAGCAGATTTTGGCGGCTCAATCTGGTGCTCCCTCTGGGAGACCCAACGGCAGATGTTTTGTGCCTGAGGAGTTGCGCACTCGGTTGTTGCGAACCTACCATAACTCCAAGGCCGCGGGGCATCCTGGAAAGAATCAGCTGTCCTGGGCTGTTTCACGTCTGTTCTGGTGGCCTTCTCTACGTTCCGACATCGCCGCATATGTAGCGGCATGCTCCGTTTGTGCCCAGAGTAAGTCCCCTCGGCACCTTCCGTTGGGCCTTTTGCAACCCATAGCCACCGGGGAGCGCCCATGGTCACACCTGGGGATGGATTTCATTGTGGACCTCCCTGCATCCCGAGGCCATACGGTCATTCTCATGATTGTGGATCGGTTTTCCAAAATGTGCCACTGTGTTCCTCTCAAGAAGTTACCCTCTGCACAAGAGTTGGCCACGATTTTCACCAGGGAGGTCTTCCGGTTGCACGGTTTGCCCAAGGAGATTGTGTCGGATCGGGGGAGTCAGTTTGTGTCCAGGTTCTGGCGCGCCTTTTGTTCCCAGTTGGGGATTCATCTCTCTTTCTCCTCGGCCTACCACCCTCAGTCCAATGGGGCCGCAGAACGATCCAATCAGGCCTTGGAGCAATTCCTTCGTTGCTATGTCTCCGATCACCAAGACAATTGGGTTGACCTCCTGCCTTGGGCTGAGTTTGCCAGGAACACGGCGGTGAACTCTTCCTCTGGGACGTCTCCCTTCATGGCCAATTATGGGTTCCAACCTGCCGTGTTACCGGAGGTATTCTCTCCCCAGGATATTCCGGCTGTGGAGGATCACCTTTCCGTCCTACGTGCTTCTTGGGTACAGATCCAGAGGTCCCTTGAGGTCTCTGCGCAGCGCCAGAGACTCCAGGCTGATCGCAGACGAGCGCCCGCTCCTTCCTACCAGGTCGGAGACCGTGTATGGTTGTCCACCCGCAACCTCAACCTTCGAGTGCCCACTCCCAAGCTGGCGCCTCGCTTTGTTGGTCCCTTCCGAGTGCTTCGCAGGGTAAACCCGGTAGCCTATGCCCTTGCGCTTCCTCCTGGCATGCGGATCTCCAACGTGTTTCATGTCTCCCTGTTGAAGCCATTGGTGTGTAATCGTTTCACTTCCTCGGTTCCTCGGCCTCGTCCGGTCCAAGTGGGCAATCGTGAGGAGTATGAGGTGAGCAATATCCTGGACTCACGCCTGGTCCGCGGTCGGTTGCAGTTTTTGGTCCATTGGCGTGGTTATGGTCCAGAGGAGCGTTCCTGGGTTCCCTCCGCAGATGTCCATGCTCCTGCTTTGCTCCGAGCCTTCCACGCACGCTTCCCTCAGAAACCGTTCCTTACTCCGCGGAGGAGGGGCCCTTGAGGGGGAGGTACTGTCATGGTCTTACCTTCTTGCCGTTCTCCTTCGTTTGACATGTGCTGGCGGCCATCTTGGTTTCTGGGTTTCTTGTAGCCTCCCACCCTGCGGCTTCTCCTTCCCACTGGGAGGAGCTGGATGCCTAGCTCATATATATAGGAGGTCTGTGGCTTCAGTTCCTTGCTTGGTCCTCCTGTGTTCACATGCTTCTAAGACTGCTGCTGCTTCTGGTTCCTGATCCTGGCCTCGTCTGACTACCCCGCTGGTTCCTGATCCTGGCTTCGTCTGACTACCCCGCTGGTTCCTGATCCTGGCTTCGTCTGACTACCCTGCTGGTTCCTGATCCAGGCTTCGTCTGACTACCCCTCTGGTTCCTGACCTCTGGCTACGCAAGACCCTGCTTCGGTTTAGCCATCCGTTTGGACTTTTGCTTACAGCTTGATTTTCAATAAAGCCCTCTTATTTCCACTTATCTCTTGTTGTACGTCTGGTTCATGGTTCCATGACAATTAGATGGCAGGATCAGTGGAGTCATCTCATTATCATTAGAGGGCAGGATCAGCAGAGTCATCTCATTATCATTAGAGGGCAGGGTCAGCAGAGTCATCTCATTGTCATTAGAGGCAGGGTCAGCAGAGTCATCTTATTATCATTAGAGGGCAGAGTCATCTCATTATTGTTAGAGGGCAGGATCAGCCAGTAGCGTACCTAGAAGTGACTGGGCCCCATTGCAACTTCTTCACAACCCCCTTCTTCTGTGCAAACCTCACTCCCGTGGCTCCGTGGCTAGTCAAGATCATTCTCTCAGACTAGACCCGGCTGCCTCTTTGTCCGTTTCCTACAATGTCTCTGTATATAATGTAATTTTATAACATTGTTACAGCGGAGTCATCTCATTATCATTAGAGGGCAGGATCAGCAGAGTCATCTCATTGTCATTAGAGGGCAGGATCAGTGGAGTCATCTCATTATTATTAGATGGCAGGATCAGCAGAGTCATCTCATTATCATTAGAGGGCAGGGTCAACAGAGTCATCTCATTGTCATTAGAGGGCAGGGTCAGCGGAGTCATCTCATTATCATTAGATGGCAGGATCAGCAGAGTCATCTCATTATCATTAGAGGGCAGGATCAGTAGAGTCATCTCATTATCATTAGAGGGCAGGATCAGCAGAGTCATCTCATTATCATTAGAGGGCAGGGTCAGCAGAGTCATCTCATTGTCATTAGAGGGCAGGATCAGCAGTCATCTCATTAACATTAGAGGGCAGGATCAGTAGAGTCATCTCATTGTCATTAGAGGGTAGGGTCAGCAGAGTCATCTCATCATTAGAGGGCAGGGTCAGCAGTCATCTCATCATTAGAGGGCAGGGTCAGCGGAGTCATCTCATTATCATTAGAGGGCAGGGTCAGCAGAGTCATCTCATTGTCATTAGAGGGCAGGGTCAGTAGAGTCATCTCATTATCATTAGAGGGCAGGATCAGTAGAGTCATCTCATTGTCATTAGAGGGCAGGGTCAGCAGAGTCATCTCATCATTAGAGGGCAGGGTCAGCGGAGTCATCTCATCATTAGAGGGCAGGGTCAGCGGAGTCATCTCATCATTAGAGGGCAGGGTCAGCAGAGTTTTTGCATCAATACAGTATGCATGCAGTGTGCTCCCACTAGTGGCAGCTGCAGGTAACACAGTGCCTGTGTGAAGTGAATCAGGGGATTTGGAGCTCTGACCCATATATAAAAAATAATTGCGTTCATGATCACAGAACTGAAGACCTAAATCAAAATGATGTTCATAGCTCTAGAAATGACTTATATAGTGTGTGGCCCCCCCGTGTCAGTGCTATATCGGCAGTGGGCGAGGAGTGATGTTACATCGTAGACAGGACCCTTGTCTGGTTACACTCGTGTATTATACAGCAATGTGTACATTACCCGCCACAGCAGTCATTAAACCATAGGAGTTTGCGGTTTCTTGCCGCGTTGACCGGTGGTGAATGGACGGTCTATCATCTGGTGTCTTACCGTACGCACTGAGCTTTTCCTGCACATAACTTTTTAGGATCCAAAAAGAATGATTTTATGAATATGGATCGAACTCCCCCAACAAATGGGGACTGTATTTCCTGGAAATATATCTTTCCCTTCAGCTCTATACATTAATATGGAACATGGCTTCAAACTTTCCTTTAACGGGCTGACTGTGAAATCTGCAGCCAGAAGTTTCCTCAAAGTTTCCATTCATTGTGCAGTCGGCTAAAGGTGAAGCCACTCTGAATATTCGGTGACATTATTAGTACAAATATTATTAGTGTGAGAAGCCAGAGAGCGCCCAGCATTCCTCCCAGGGCTGCTCCGGCCGCTCACACCTCGGCCACGGATAGTTAACGCTTTTGTATCCTCTGGATGGGGGGTGGTGGGAACGTCCCTCTAATGCTCTGAAGTGAGGCCAGGCGAAAATAAGAACACTGTCCCTTTAATTAGACCCCTCCCCTTCTGACATTTCAGCTGAACCATGGAGCCAGCCAAACTGTGAAAGGTCCCTTCTTCTCTGGAAGATTTCGACAAGACTGTTTGTTTCACGGGTTTGCAGAAGCCGCTACAGACTGGGCTAAGGATGCAGGATTCTGATATGTTATATTTCTTAATATTCATTTCCAGCTTTAGTGTCCCTTTAAATCACACGGGGAATGTTAAAAGGGTTAATACCAATAATCCATCCTCTGGATTGATACCCAGGACCCCCACCGATCAGCTGTTCGAGAAGGCACCGGCGCCGCAACCTTCTCTCTGCTCACCAAGCACAGCGCCGTACATTGTATAGTGGCCGTGCGTGATATTGCAGCCCAGCCCCATTAACTTCGATGGGGCTGAGCGGCGCCTAGGCCATGCGACCGATGAACATGATGTCACATGGCCTAGGGAAAACTGTGAAGAGGCCGTGGCACTACTACGAACTCTGGTACTTTCTTAAACAGCTGATTGGAGGAAGTCCCGGGTGTCAGACCCCCACCGATCAGATACTCATGACCTATCCTGAGGCCGGGTCATCAGTAAAGAGAGCTCGGAAAACCCCTTTAAGGCTGAGTTCACACGGGCGAGTATTCTGCGCAGGTGCAATGCGGGAGGTGAACGCATTGCACCCGCACTGAATCTGGACCCATTCATTTCTATGGGGCTGTGCACATGAGCGGTGATTTTCACGCATCACTTATGCATTGCGTGAAAATCGCAGCAAGCTCTATATTGTGCGTTTATCACGCAACGCAGGCCCCATAGAAGTGAATGGGGCTGCGTGAAAGTCGCAAGCATCCGCAAGCAAGTGCCGATGTGGTGCGATTTTCACGCACGATTGCTAGGAGACGATCGGGATGGGGACCCGATCTTTATTATTTTCCCTTATAACATGGTTATAAGGGAAAATAATAGCATTCTGAATACAGAATGCATAGTACAATAGCGCTGGAGGGGTTAAAAAAAAATAAAAAATAATTGAAATCACCTTAATCCACTTGCTCGCGCAGCCGGCATCTCTTTTGTCTTCTTTTTTGCTGTGTGCAGGAAAAGGACCTGTGGTGACGTCACTCCAGTCATCATATGGTCCGTCACATGATCTTTTACCATGGTGATGGATCATGTGATAGACCATGTGATGACCGGAGTGACGTCACCACAGGTCCTTTTCCTGCACCCAGCAAAAAAGAAGACAGAAGAGATGCCGGCTGCGCGAGCAAGTGGATTAAGGTGAGTTCAATTATTTATTTATTTATTTAACCCCTCCAGCGCTATTGTATATGCATTCTGTATTCAGAATGCTATTATTTTCCCTTATAACCATGTTATAAGGGAAAATAATACAATCTACCCAGCACCTAACCCAAACCTGGGTACCAAACATGCAGATTTTTCTCACGTGAGTGCAAAACGCATTACAATGTTTTGCACTCGCGCGGAAAAATCGCGTATGTTCCCGCAACGCACCCGCACCTTTTCCCGCAACGCCCATGTGAACTCAGCCTAAATGTTAAAATTTTCATAGTTCCCAAGATATCTTCGCATTTACTTGAGCTGCAATACCAGACACAACCCATAAGGAGGCGCTGTTTCTAGAAAAAGGACAGCCATGTTTTTAAATGTTATTTTATACAACCCCTTTAAATGAGATGACCAGTATAACAAGCCCAATGTGCTAAAAGGGATTGTCCAGTTTGGTTTAGATGAGCTGATTGCGGGAAGGGAAGAGGGGGAGGGGTGTAGGACAATCAGTGGGGGGCTGATTTTAGGAATCAAGGGGCTGAAGCAATGATTTATTGTTTGCTGTTTATCCCTTCAGAGCTGCGCTCCTGGTCACATAGGTAACTGCTGAGGTCCATTCAATTGAATGGGGCCATCTGCAAATCCCTGCATAGCTGATGTCCACATACCCTGATCTGCAGGGGAAACTATCAGGGGGATGTAGCTCTGAAGTAACGCTGCAGCCCCTTCATTATAGAGATCGGTGGGGGTCTCAGGGGCTGATACTGTGGCCGCCTCTCCTGTAGACCAGGGTCATAGTTTGCCGATCTTCACTCAGGGGTAACATTGAGTCTACTGCCCTTGCTCTAAATACCTTGGCACCCCGTCCAGCACCCAGTACCTAAGGCAAATGCCCCATCAGCGCCTCCTGCTGTAAATAAGCAGTAATGCAATTCAATGAATGTAAAAAGAAAAGGCCACACGCAGACATAAAACACAGACTTGTATTTCCACTTCTGCTGTATAAAACATAACACTTTGTGCAAAACTCATAATACAAAACTGTCAACGGCTGCATCTCCCCCCTCCCCCATAATTACAAAAAACTAGTATTTATATACATAACCCGACAGTGTGAAGATCAGAATAATATCAAAAATACGGTCTGAGCAATGCTGAGTGGTTTTCATAAGAACAGTTCATATTCGCTACAAAATACGGTTCCAAAAGATTCATACAAGTAAAAAAAAAAAGAAAAAAAAAGAAACGGCACAGGGGGAGGTAAGTACCAGACTGTAGATAGGTAACTGCGGTTCACTGGTTGCTACTATATTGTCACCTAAGCAACAGGAATGTTTTTGTAGGTGCCCAAAGATAGTGACTCTAAGAGGAAAAACAAAAACATCTGGATACATTGTATCTGTGGCTTTCCAGCTGAGGTGAAACTACAACTTCAAGCATGCGGCTGTCAGGGAATGCTTGGAGTTGTAGTTTCAGCACAGCTGGGAAGGTTGATAAATATGGTATAGAGTGTAGTGTACTCTTTAAAGGGTAACTCCAACCACAAGTGATGGAGCAGTACATTTCCCTAAAATACCTAACAAACCAATTTTCCAAAAAAATATTAAAAATCTATCCCAACATGCCTCAGGTTCCAGCAGATTGCATTTCATCATGGGAGGAGCTTTCTCTTAGGGCTCATGCACACGACCGTATGTATTTTGCAGAGGAGGTGGCATTGACACAGGGAGCGGGTGCCGTCTTGCATTCTGAGCTCCGACACTAAACGCCCCTTTTTAGGCTACATGCACACGACTGTATGTGTTCTGCGGTCCGCAAATTGCGGATCTGAAAAAAATAAAAATAAAATGACGACATCCGTATGATTTTTTTTAACAATGTCTAAAACGGACAAGAATAAGACATGTTCTATTTTTTGCCGGGCTACGGAACGGACTTACGGATGCAGATAGCACACTGTGTGCTGTCCGCATTTTTTGCGGACCCATTGAAATGAATGGGTCCGCATCCTATCCGCAAAAAAAAAACAACGGAACGGACACGGAAACAAAATACGTTTGTGTGCATGAGGCCTTAAGGTAACCATAAAGGCTGTTTCACATAAAGGCTCCGTTCTCGATTAGCAGGAGCTCTCAGCATTATCATGCTTTATAATGCTGCGTGCCTCTGCTTGACCTTACTTCTGCTGAATCATACTGACATAAAGCTGTCAGTATGAGTCTGCATCTGTAAGGTCAAGCAGAGGCACGCAGCATTATAAATCAGTATAATGCCCTGTGCTCCCGCAAGTCCAGAATGGAGGATCACACACACGGAACGTGTTTCCCCCAATGGACTCGCTCGAGTGAAACAGTCCTAATGCTGATGGGACCCTCTGTGAAAATGAGCTTGACACCCCATCTAAAAAGTAGGAATTGCCCAAAGTGGAGAACCCCCTTTAAAGGGCCTGGACTGCTAAGGAGACAATAAGTCTGGCGCTGCCCTTACATTTTACAGGCCTGGATCCATTACTAGGAAGGTGGAGCCGTGACAAATGCCATGGGTGGATGGATTCTTGTCCTAACAACCTAAAAAAAATGACTTTAATGTGGTCTTGTGGTTGATTGATTATTGCAATTTCGCTGTACAAGGCTAAGGACCAATATTTAGATAGGAAAAGGCTTAAAGGGGTTTTCCAGGTCTTGTATACTGATGGCCTATCCTCAGTATCTGACTGGAGGCGGCGTGACTCCCAACCACCTGTTTGACATCGGACACGTGGCCTAGGCTCAGCTGAGTCCCACTGAAGGGAATGGGACTGAGCTGCAATACCACGCACAGCCACTATCCAATGGACATTCTTAGCTGTGAGGGGGGCTGCGGCACACACCGGAATGCCCCAGCCTCTTCAAATTGCTGATAACCAGGGGTCCCGGGAGTCGGACCCCCACCATCGGATATTAATGACCTATTCTGAAGATAGGTCATCAATATTAAACACCCAGAAAACTCCCTTTAAGAAAAAATAAAAGATAGTATTTTGCTTTGAAGGTTTGTTTAAATTGAAGGGCTTGTTTAGGATTAGACAACATGGCCGCTTTCCAAAAATAGTGCCACACCTGTCCACAGGTTGTGTGTGGTATTGCAGCTCAGCCCCAGTCATTTCAATAGAGCTGAGCTGCAATGCCTTCAACACAAGCTGTGGACGGGTGTGAGGCAATCTTTTGGAAAGCAGCCATGTTTTCTAATCCTGGACGGTCCCTTTAAGTATTCATACACTGTGCGCAGAGGGCAGACATCATACACTATAGAACTACATGAGGTGCACCACATGTCATTATTTTGCCCTGTTGGATACATATCTCAATGTTTTGCTGTCGTTTCGGACAAGGAGGTGATGTTCATAGGTCGGACTCGTCATGGAACGCTGATGACAATGACCAAGGGATTACAATCCGCAGGCAATGGCTTTTTAATGGGTCTCGTCTCACTCAAGATTTTTGGCAATATCATAGATGCATATATATGAAATTAAAGGGGTTGTCCAGGATTGAAAATAAAAATAAAACATGGCAGCTTCCTTCCAAACACAAGGTTAACACCAGTCTATGGGTTGTGTTTGGCATTGTAGCTCAGAGCCATGGAAATGAATGGGACTAATCTACAATACCACGCACAGCCGGTGGATAGGGTTGGCAGTGGTTTTGGAAGAAAACAGCCATGTTCTTCCAATCCTGGGATCCCGTTTAAAGGCAATTATCTAAGGCGATGACACTGATATGAAACGATAGAGTCACCAATTTCTGAACTGCATACAAGTCCACCTGTTGAGGACAATATTCAAACTTCACAGAAGATACATGAAGGAAACATCCGCGGAAGATCTGGAATGACCTCTGTTCAATAAAAATACTTTATATAAAACTTTTTCTTCTTCTTAAAAGGTCCATTCGATTGTTTTCCTGCATATAGTATGTACATATCTACCACAAAAAAAAAAAAAAAATTACAGCTCTGCTGAGATCATTGAGTCGTTGTGTCCACGGAGGTCCGAGTCTTCCAGTAAGGAGGACTGTTTCATGTCCACCTTGTACGGTTTCATACCTTTGCTTCCAAAGGACTGTACTCCTATACTACTGGGATGGCTCTGCATAGACATATGGGATAATAAAGGGATGTTTGCATCCTGATTGGATCCTGAAGATGGTAAGCTGGTCACATGACCAGTACTTGTTGACCCGCTTGCACTACTTGGAGAGCGGCTCTTTGGTGGTGGGCAATGCTGAATGACTCTTGGTGGCCCAGGTGGTTGGTAGTGAGCAGTTGGGAAAGCAGCATATCCTGGTGGGATGGGGTATCCATTGATAGGTATGAATCTTTGATTTTGAGGTAATGGTGGGCCTATAAAACCAGTAATCTGGGCCTGTGGCATTCCTTGTGCTGAGAAAATAAAATTAGGATACCTCTGATTGCTCAAATTGCTTACCGGGCTAGCACTCAGAGATGTGGTCTGCGTTGTGGCATTACCTCCCGACGGCGTCGTGGAGCTTGTATGGCTTGAAAGTCCTTCCCATGACCTCAGCCTCATGTGGATATCCTTGAACCTCGGCCTTCTTGATGGCATCTCCTGCCAACATTCAGTCATGAGACTGTGCATTCGCGGTGGACAGTCTTCAGAACATGGAAGCAGTTGCCTCTTCCTGACCATCTCGATGACTTCTTGGTTACTGAACCCATAGTAGGGTTGAAGACCAAAGCTGAAGATTTCCCACAACACCACACCGTAAGACCAGATGTCTGAATCGGTGGAAAATTTCCCATACATGATGGCCTCCGGAGGCATCCATCGAATAGGAAGAAGGGACGTGTTTTGGACTCTGTAGTAATCAGCCGAGTAGATTTCTCTCGAAAGTCCAAGGTCGGAAATTTTTACATGAAGTTGTTCTCCAACTAATATGTTGCGAGCGGCAAGGTCTTTATGGACAAAGAAATGACTTGACAAATACTCCATGCCGGCTGCGATCTGAACAGCAATGTGGAGGAAGTCTCCATGGTCGAGGCTTGACTTAACCGTCCCATCCTCATCGCTGCTACAGCCAACGTCCGAATGAGGGGACCTCATAATGAGGAACTCATGTAGATCCCCAAGATTCATGAACTCGAACAACATGCACACCGGCTGCTCCTGGGTGACCACTCCAAGAAGACACACAATGTTGGGATGGTGTAACTCCGCCATGAGAGACGCCTCCTGCTGGAACTCTGCCCACTGCTGTGGATTGTTATAATCCTTCAACGTTTTGATGGCTACAAGTTGAGCGTGATCCATCCCTGGGATGTAGAGGTGACCTTTGTAGATCTTCCCAAAAACACATTCCCCCAGCTCTTCCATGAAGCGCACCGCAGACAGGGGGAGCTCTTTAGCCTTGGTCTGCAAAGGTAAAAAACAGATGAAAATCAATGACTTGGGAACATTTCCACCCAAATAGTACACAGCACTCTGAATGCTACAGAATGCTACAGAATGCTAGCTTCCGTAGGCAGCTCTGATGGCATTTATGAGGAGCTGCTCAGTCACCAGGTCACCCGGCCTGCATACACAATTTATTTATTTCTCTTACCTCTCCTTTTACTCTCCTAAAGGGGTTATGTCATGACGGATGTAAAGAATGAAAATCAGACATCATAGATAATGACAATCTCTTTCTAACAAAGCTAGAAAAAGCCCTGCACCTCCCATGGATCCAGAGATCTCCCCATTCATTGCTCCACTTGTTCTGCTAGATTTATTTCAGACTGACAGCTCAGGGGATATGTCCTTTCTGCTGCAGCTCTCACCCTATCACAGCTCAGGAGACATTTCCTTTCTGCTGCAGCTCTCTCCCTTTCACAGCTCAGGGGAGTGTCCTTTCTGATGCAGCTCTCTCCCTTTCACAGCTCAGGGAAGTGTCCTTTCTGCTGCAGCTCTCACCCTATCACAGCTCAGTGGTTGTGTCCTTTCTGCTGCAGCTCTCTCACTTTCACAGCTCAGGGGAGTGTCCTTTCTGCTGCAGCCCTTTCCCTGTAACTGCCACAGAAGATATGGCTGGTGACAGCTGAAGATTTAAACTAAGCACATGCGACCACCTCAGTGAGTGGACAAGAAATAAGGAAAAGAACAGCAGGTGGCGCTATACAGATACATGTTACTGAATAGCTCACTGGCTGGTCTAAAAATTTTGAATATTTTTCGTGGCACAAATCTGTATTATGTAAGGGATTTAGCTCTCTACCAGAAGAAAGAAAACCGTCTCACTCGTGCCACCTGTTGGAGATAGCTACCTAAAAATTAACATCCAATCCATTAACTCCTGGTATATGACTAGGGATTTAGCAAGAGACTCCTCCAAAAGTAAGAGACACCCATCTGTAGACAGAAAGTTCTTGCCCCTCGTCAGTAGAGAGCAGGGTACGTGGCCTCCCTCATACTGACATTACCATAATTTACGTCAGAAACTAGCATAAAGTATGGTAGAACATTTTTTTTTTTGGGTGAATGGAGCCAAGGATGGGTGTGCCCCTCGAGAAATTTGGCGTATCTTCCTCCAGCTTACTTTGGATTAAGACTGGCGTATGAACCGCCGCCCTCGATAAATCTCCCTCTCCCTCTCGGACCACCTATTTGAGGAGACTATCCTGTAAGCCAGAGTCTGACTTTTTAATGGTTTGGCCTCACAGGGTAGCTAGCTCCAATAGGTGGCAGTAAAGAGACAATTTCTTATTAGTATTATGAGTATTATATCCTGGGGTAATACATGAATTACAGTGGAGGAAATAATTATTTGACCCCTCACTGATTTTGTAAGTTTGTCCAATGACAAAGAAATGAAAAGTCTCAGAACAGTATCATTTCAATGGTAGGTTTATTGTAACAGTGGCAGATAGCACATCAAAAGGAAAATCGAAAAAATAACTTTAAATAAAAGATAGCAACTGATTTGCATTTCATTGAGTGAAATAAGTATTTGAACCCTCTAACAAAAAAAGACTTAATACTTGGTGGAAAAACCCTTGTTTGCAAGCACAGAGGTCAAACGTTTCTTGTAATTGATGACCAAGTTTGCGCACATTTTAGGAGGAATGTTGGTCCACTCCTCTTTGCAGATCATCTCTAAATCCCTAAGGTTTCGAGGCTGTCTCTGTGCAACTCTGAGCTTGAGCTCCCTCCATAGGTTTTCGATTGGATTAAGGTCCGGAGACTGACTAGGCCACTCCATGACCTTAATGTGCTTCTTCTTGAGCCACTCCTTTGTTGCCTTTGCTGTATGTTTTGGGTCATTGTCGTGCTGGAACACCCATCCACGACCCATTTTCAGTTTCCTGGCAGAGGGAAGGAGGTTGTCGCTCAGGATTTCACGATACATGGCTCCGTCCATTTTCCCGTTTATGCGAATAAGTTGTCCTGTGCCCTTAGCAGAAAACACCCCCAAAGCAAAATGTTTCCACCCCCATGCTTGACGATGGGGACGGTGTTTTGGGGGTCATAGGCAGCATTTTTCTTCCTCCAAACACAGCGAGTTGAGTTAATGCCAAAGAGCTCTATTTTGGTCTCATCAGACCACAGCACCTTCTCCCAGTCACTCTCTGAATCATTCAGGTGTTCATTGGCAAACTTCAGACGGGCCTGCACATGTGCCTTCCTGAGCAGGGGGACCTTGCGAGCCCTGCAGGATTTTAATCCATTGCGGTGTAATGTGTTTCCAATGGTTTTCTTGGTGACTGTGGTCCCTGCTAATTTGAGGTCATTAACTAACTCCTCCCGTGTAGTTCTAGGATGCTTTTTCACCTTTCTCAGAACCATTGACACCCCACGAGGTGAGATCTTGCGTGGAGCCCCAGAGCGAGGTCGATTGATGGTCATTTTGTGCTCCTTCCATTTTCGAACAATCGCACCAACAGTTGTCACCTTCTCTCCCAGCTTCTTGCTAATGGTTTTGTAGCCCATTCCAGCCTTGTGCAGGTCTACAATTTTGTCTCTGACATCCTTGGACAGCTCTTTGGTCTTTCCCATGTTGGAGAGTTTGGAGTCTGCTTGATTGATTGATTCTGTGGACAGGTGTCTTTTATACAGGTGACTAGTTAAGACAGGTGTCCTTAATGAGGGTGACTAATTGAGTAGAAGTGTCTAACCACTCTGTGGGAGCCAGAACTCTTAATGGTTGGTAGGGGTTCAAATACTTATTTCACTCAATGAAATGCAAATCAGTTGCTATCTTTTATTTAAAGTTATTTTTTCGATTTTCCTTTTGATGTGCTATCTGCCACTGTTACAATAAACCTACCATTGAAATGATACTGTTCTGAGACTTTTCATTTCTTTGTCATTGGACAAACTTACAAAATCAGTGAGGGGTCAAATAATTATTTCCTCCACTGTACTCCATGCTCATTATACTGCACCACATCCAGCGTCCTCCAGGGGGCAGCAGAGTGCTCAGGTTTCTTTGAATATCTATGGCAAATTCCTAGGCGTCTATTAATAGGAGTCTATCAAACGAGCTACTGGCTGCAATTATAAGATGGAAACTTTCCGACAGCCGACGTATCAACAAGCAGATTCCATTGTGTCTGCAAAGCTACGTCTGCATGAGATGATGAGGTTTATACTCCTGCGTACACAACTAATCAGTGCTCTCTCGGCCGGGAGTAGTTCTGTATGTCAGATAATTAGTATAAATGGTGGGATCTATGGCTGAGACCCCATCTCTTCTTCTGTGGTTCCCAAGCCTTTGCAAATCTACTACAACTCCCAACATGCCAGCACGGTTATATGTGACCTCTATGGATAACCCTTTCCTGTAAGGCAAGTGGAGTTTATAAAGGGAGACGGGTCAGTGCAGAGAGAATGATTGCTACTCTTTAGATACAAGGGGGGCAGGTACCCCCTTTAATATATGGCAGTAATAATTCCCCTATTACTTTGTGGCTTCTAACAGCCCCGCATCCCCTACTAAGGGTCCGAGAGATCGGACCCCCACAATCATAGCATGATGGCATATGCTAGCGACATGCCATCACTTTATGATTTGGAATACCCCATTGAGAAAGGGGGTCCCTTATTTAGATACAAAGAGCGTCTCTCTCTCTCTCTGGAGGACCCAGCTTGTCCAAGCATTACACACACCATCAATGATGTCAATCAGCCCCGTGTAATTCTCAATTTCCCCTGCGGAGGCGCTGTGGAAGAAATGCCAGGTTCTCCCAAAGACTACAGCGGATTACTTGGTGGTCTCAGCAAGTCTGAGAGACCCTTCTAACAAAATAAGGCCTCATGCACACGACCCCGCAAAAAAGGAGTTCCGTTGTCCCGTGTCCGTTTTTGTTTCCGTGTGTCTTCCTGTATTTTTGAAGGATCTCCAAACATGAAGGAAAGTAAAAGAAAATCTAAGTTTAGTCTGCCATGCAAATGATAGGAAAAAAACGGACGCGGATGACAATCTTGTGTGCATCCGTGTTTTTTCACGGACCCATTGACTTGAATAGGTCCGCGAACCGTTGTCCGTGAAAAAAATAGGACAGCCCGTATTTTTTTCACAGACTGGCAACACGGCTCATGGACGCGGATGACAAACGGAGCATTAGCCGAGTTTTCCACGGACCCATTGAAAGTCAATGGGTCCGCAGAAAATCACGGAAAATGGAACAACGGACACGGGACACTACAACGGTCGTGTGCATGAGGCCTTAGTTCAGGGATGGCCAACCTACGGCTCTCCAGCTGTTGCAAAACTACAACTCCCAGCATGCCCAGACAGCCTACAGCTATCAGCCTACAGCAGGGCATGGTGGGAATTGTAGTCTTACAACAGCTGGAGAGCCGCAGGTTAGCCAGCCCTGCCTTAGTTGTATAAGGGCTCATGCACACATCCGTAGGTATTTTGCGATCCGCAAAAAAAAAAAGATCTGCAAAAAAATCCGGATGACGTCCGCGTGCATTCCGTATTTTGCGGAACTGATTGGTTCCACATACGGTCTGCAAAAAAATGGAAAGATAATATGTTCGTCTGCATGAGCCCTAAAACAGATCCCCTTTAACCTACAGTTTACAGTTATGCAATAGAGATGTGTAGTGCTTCTGATCAGAAAATCATGAAGCGCATAATTTTGTGTGACAAATTAAAAGGGGCTTTTACCCAAAAAGTACAATAGTAATTCTTTCGGTCCTCATGGCCCCACAGCTCCTTCTACAGCGGAGATCCCCCTAACAAGACACAAGCGTCCAATTTTTCTCCAATTACTAAACTATCGGCCCGATGTAACCGTACCCCGGCGCAGTCAGTGACCATGTTACTGCCTGATTTCTCTTCACACAATTAGTAAGGAGAGGATATCGGACCCCGGTACTGAAATATGGAGCCAGTTAAGTGCACCGCCACGTCAGGAAATTAGCTGTGTTGTCGGACTCCAGATGGTTCACGTTACACGAATCCTTTAGGCCAAACTTGTTTACATCTGGCATATTGTAAATTATATCCCAGTAATGAAAGCGAGGTGACCTCTCCCTCACCTCCGAGCCGGCCGGCCTGAACCCACATCACAGGGGCCTATTAATACAACCACCAAACTCGCCAAGACTCGGCGCTGCCGGAACGTGTGCAACGAGACGAAGCTAAGAGAAAGACAGAGACACACGGAGAACGTCTTCATCTTAGACATTGGTGGCATGTCGCTAGGATGGGCCGTCCAGGTCAGATCGGTGCGGGTCCCATCTCTGAGATCCACACCTAGCTCCAGAGCGCATGCGCAGTGCGCTCTCCTTCATTTTAGGGGGCCCCTTCTGGAAATAGGTGTGGATCTTAGAGGTGGGACCAAGACCTATCTGACTTTGATGACACATCCTAGTGATACACCATCAAAGTCTGAGAGGACACAACCCTGGAGGAACACAGAAGATTAAAGGGGTTCTATCATCTCAGACACTGTTGGGATATGTCGCCAATGTCAGATAGGTGCAGATCCCACCTCTGGAGCCTGCACCTATCTCCAGAACAGGCCCCAGAAAGTGAAGGGGAGTGAACTGTGCATGCTCGGCGTGCTCTCCATTCATTTCTATAGGAGTTCCGAAAATAGCTAAGCAAGTGTGCAGTATTATAGTAGTTATATTCTTGTACATAGGAGCAGTATTATAGTAGTTATATTCTTGTACATAGGAAGCAGCATTATAGTAGTTATATTCTTGTACATAGGAGGCAGTATTATAGTAATTATATTCTTATACATAGGAGCAGTATTATAGTAGTTATATTCTTGTACATAGGAGCAGTATTATAGTAGTTATATTCTTGTACATAGGAGGCAGTATTATAGTAATTATATTCTTATACATAGGAGCAGTATTATAGTAGTTATATTCTTGTACATAGGAGACAGTATTATAGTAGTTATATTCTTGTATGTAGGAGCAGTATTATAGTAGTTATATTCTTGTACATAGGAGGCAGTATTATAGTAGTTATATTCTTGTACATAGGAGGTAGTATTATAGCAGTTATATTCTTGTACATAGGAGCAGTATTATAGTAGTTATATCCTTGTACATAGGAGGTAGTATTATAGCAGTTATATTCTTGTACATAGGAGCAGTATTATAGTAGTTATATTCTTGTACATAGGAGCAGTATTATAGTAGTTATATTCTTGTACATAGGAGCAGTATTATAGTAGTTATATTCTTGTACATAGGAGCAGTATTATAGTAGTTATATTCTTGTACATAGGAGCAGTATTATAGTAGTTATATTCTTGTACATAGGAGCAGTATTATAGTAGTTATATTCTTGTACATAGGAGGCAGTATTATAGTAGTTATATTCTTGGACATATGAGCAGTATTATAGTAGTTATATTCTTGTACATAGGAGCAGTATTATAGTAGTTAAATTCTTGTACATAGGAGGCAGTATTATAGTAGTTATATTCTTGTACATAGGAGGCAGTATTATAGTAGTTATATTCTTGTACATAGGAGCAGTATTATAGTAGTTATATTCTTGTACATAGGAGCAGTATCATAGTAGTTATATTCTTGTACATAGGAGGCAGTATTATAGTAGTTATATTCTTGTACATAGGAGGCGGTATTATAGTAGTTATATTCTTGTACATAGGAGACAGTATTATAGTAGTTATATTCTTGTACATAGGAGGCAGTATTATAGTAGTTATATTCTTGTACATAGGAGGCAGTATTATAGTAGTTATATTCTTGTACATAGGAGCAGTATTATAGTAGTTATATTCTTGTACATAGGAGGCAGTATTATAGTAGTTATATTCTTGTACATAGGAGCAGTATTATAGTAGTTATATTCTTGTACATAGGAGGCAGTATTATAGCAGTTATATTCTTGTACATAGGAGGCAGTATTATAGTAGTTATATTCTTGTACATAGGAGGCGGTATTATAGTAGTTATATTCTTGTACATAGGAGCAGTATTATAGTTATTATATTGTACTTATTTTCTTGTCTAGGGAATCTATCATGTTAATATCAGTTCTGACTGTAATACGTCTTTAAAGTTTTAAGGCATTAGGCGCATGTTGCATTGGATTTGGAGGTTGGTTGTGATTAGATATTTTTGCAGGGATGTCTGTGTATTCAGGATAATCATAGTCATAAACTGTAATGTTTTTGAAGAATTTGCGGTTATGAAATCAGATTTTGTTATACTTTGAGAAATCACGTTTTATGTCTGTACATTATATTTGCGCCTGTTGGGTTCATGTAAGTACGCGATATTCTGCATCAGATTCATACACAAGGTCAAAATTGTGATAATTGGTAACAGAGCAGGCTTACACCGGATGATTGCTATTCTGCGACTAGATAAATATTCCTCTGACTTTTCTTAGCCCCATCTGTGAGTAACATTTCACTACATCATTTGGGATGCAGAATCCATGGGATCTAACACCTGCTGGATTATCAAGCATCAAATAGTTAAAAAACTGCTTAGAGGAGAACCTGTCATCTTTCTCCAGACATAACCACCTACCTAACCATGCCCACAAGCCAATGTATAATAATAAAATTTAGAACTTTCACGCTATCTGCACTGACTGGGAGTGCACCAGAGAAGATGCTCAGCAGGACAAATGCTGCTTCTGAAGAGCCTGCCCAGTGTTAATACATTCACAATGGCAGTATCCATGCTCCCTTAAAGGCTACATACACCTTCGGGGGCAAAAAAAAATTATGATTGCATTTTACTAGTTTTGGGCTCAAATATTTTTTTTTAATTGATTGTTATAAAAAATATTCAACCGTTCTGTCTCAAAGGATGAACAGTTTGTCTAGCTCTGCGAATTGTACCTTCACTTTGTGCCTGTCATCTAATAAACCTTATCTCTAAATTATTAAAAGGTCATAAACACTTATTTAAGCCTCGTTCTCATCAGTAAGATAAGAATTGAGCTCTAATGAGAGTTTAGGAGGTCAGAGATCAGAGATGAGGAGCCGTCAGCTGAGCTGCCTGACGGGAGACAGGAAAGATACAGAGCCTGCTACTAGAGAATCTCAAGGCTGTACAGAGAAAGGGACTCAACATTTTTAATAAAGACCAATTGAAAAAAATATTTTAAGCTCAAAATGAATGTAGTAATAATACTAATAATACTAATAATACTAAATGCCCCCAAAGGTGTACATAGCCCCTTAGTGACCACACATTTTATTTTTATTTTTTATTGCATTTCAAAAGCTATAACTTGTGTTTTTTCATCAATGTACTTGTATGAGGTCTTATTTTTTGCAGGACAAGTTATAGTTTTTAATGCACCATTTTAAGTACATGTGTTTAGCTAAAACCCCCTTTGTTTACGTCAGTAAAAAGGCGTATTGTTATGGCATATCAACTATGAATAATGGGAAATTATGCAGTTTAATGGGTGACTCAGTTGGCAAATTTTTCGTCTTAATTTGCAAAAAAAGAAACGCCAAATCATCCAAGTGATTTCCTCAATTGAACCCTTAAAGAGATATTCTCAACTTACACATTAATGGCTTAGCTTCCATTCTCCACCTACATGGAGAATGGAGGTGGCACGCTATCTCAGCTGTTTACATGTCTCCCACAGAAGCGAATGGAGAGATCTCTGCTCATGTGCGACCACCTCACCTAGATATCTTACCAGGCAGGCCAGGGGCCCCATTCTCCATATAGGTGCAGGACCCAAAGGAGAGACCTGCACCTATCGGACATATCCTGTGGAAGTGCCATAAATGTCTACATTGTGAATACCTCATTAAGGCAGCGGGGTCGGTCCTGAAACTTGATTTGCGCTAATCAATCCCCAAACTATAAACGACTTCATAATACGGAGAATGAAGGAGTTTGACTTCATAAGATATGGAGATGTCGTAAGACAACCTTCAGCCCAGTGATGGGCAAACTACGGCCTGGCAGACCTTTTTATCTGCCCCGCAGAGCTGTCCGGAGGCAGCAGGAGTGGAGATGAGCGTTTCCATTGTGGAAGCGCTCATCTCCATATTCATCTGTATCGCCGCCCTCAGGAAAGCTATACAGATGAATGGTGCGGAGGAGCAGGGGAGGCATCTCCCTTGCCCGTTCCTCTGATACAGGCCTAGTGCCTGTAGCCTATCAGAGGCCGGTGCAGGCAGCGCGATGACGTCCCACCTCTGGTATAGCCTGTGCTGAGGGTTCCCAATGAACGCAGTGTCTCTTTCTTACCTTTGGTTTATACGCATTTAACATGGACATCTCAACATTCTGCCCGCGGACGTGCTTGGGTTGTCGCTGCACTGCTGGAGAAGACGACGTCTTCTGGTTATTGCGACAGATGCAAATGAAGAAAAACAGCAAGGCGATCGCCAAAGGGATTGTGACACTTGGAACCAGGATGTAGAGAATCTCCATTTTGCTCTTTTCTTTGGAGTCCTGGGTTTCTAACATTTAAAAAAAACACTTAAAGTGAATTAAAGTTCCCTCTAGTGGCCTTCAAAGCCCACAGAGAAAAAGTGTAGATTAGGAGACCTTCCTGAAGAAATAAGTAGAAGTAATTAACTACTGGGAGATGTATGATAATGAGGCCCTTTCTGACTTCTGTCAGGTACAGCATCATCATGGAAACCTAGTGCGGACCCAAATCTACATGAATGTTCACATATATTCAAGCTGGAGAGGATGTTAGATATTGATGTAGAATTATCCTGATGACATCACTGCGCCAGAAGATGACGTGTGACCATCAGAATGTCCCAGTAGTACAGACTCAGGCTTTGGGCCTTTAACCTCAAGCGATCAGATCTCAGCCTAGAAGGAAAGCCGACCATACATATGGGAAAACGGCTATCCCTCCCGGTCACCCTGTACCTCATATGGATCCAAAGATATCCCTATTTATTGCTTTATTTGTTCTGCTACATTCATTTCAAACTGGCAGTTCATTGGTGTGCAGTTTCTCAGGGGGCATGTCCTTTCTGCCACCACTCTCTCCCTATCACAGCTCAGGAGCGTGTCCTTTCTGCTGCAGCTCTCTCCCTATCACAGCTCAGGGGGAGTGTCCTTTCTGCTGCAGCTCTCTCCTTATCACAGCTCAGGAGCGTGTCCTTTCTGCTGCAGCTCTCTCCCTTTCACAGCTCAGGGGGGGGGGGGGTGTCCTTTCTACTGCAGCTCTCTCCCTATCACAGCTCAGAGGGGAGTGTCCTTTCTGCTGCAGCTCTCTCCCTATCACAGCTCAGGGGGAGTGTCCTTTCTACTGCAGCTCTCTCCCTATCACAGCACAGGGGGGAGTGTCCTTTCTACTGCAGCTCTCTCCCTATCACAGCTCAGGGGGGAGTGTCCTTTCTACTGCAGCTATCTCCCTATCACAGCTCAGGGGGGAGTGTCCTTTTTACTGCAGCTCTCTCCCTATCACAGCTCAGGCGGCGTGTCCTTTCTACTGCAGCTCTCTCCCAGTAACTGCCATAGCTTCTAACAGTATATATTGCTGGTGGCAGGATGGAACTGAGCATGTGCGACCACCACAGTGATGTTACAGAGGTGGACAGAGAAATAAGAAAAAGAACAAACAGCAGGTGGAGCTAGACAGATTTCATTTCATTGGCTATATTACATTTTTTATTACAAAAGTGTTCAGATCCGGTTGCTGTTTTGAAAACTGCAGAATATTTTTCATGGGACAGACCCTTTAAGTTTTCATTTTAGAAACCATTTACAAAAAAATGCAAACTTTGTAACTTGGCGACTGATGGATCTGATGTGTGGCAGTAACCTTGAGAAATATGTACATGAGGCTTCCTATACAGCAAGTATAAAATCACCATTGTAGATGGAAACCACAAGGTCACAGATGGGAAACGGGCAGTAATGGGACCAATTAGTGCCGTAACTGGGGCCCTTCCGCAATGTTAGCAATGCTTTGGGCCTGAGATATCAGTGCGGATATTTTCTTTCCTTGTAAACATCTACAGTGAGAATATTTGCTGTAATTTCGGGACTTGCTGCACACATGGAGCAGCGGTGAAGCTTTGCCTTGTTGGGGAATTTCCTGTTTGAGATGTTGTGGCTTTCAGATCCCGGCTGCGCTCGGCTCCTCAGCAAGGCTCGTTTTTCATGTACTACAAAGGCCGCCTGTGTCCAGGGGCAGCCGCACCGCACAGTAGCACCGCTAACACGAAACAGGCGCCTCCCTCTCTCCACAATAAAGGGGCATATCGAACTTCCAGCCAGAGGGATGTGTATGGTGCATGCTATTGGAGGTATGACTGGAAACTGCAGGGGGTGCTCCCCCCCCCCCGGGTTCGTCCCCCCCTTCCCCCCCCCCCCCAAATCATTACTGGAAAGGTATCCGATGGGCCGGTTTCTGAGCAATGTGGCTGAGTTATCAAGTCTGCTTTTACCAAACTCTGCTTAAATCTGCTTAAAGGGGGATTCTGGTTAGAACAAGTTATGTTATCCCCGATCTAGTGGATAGGCAATAACAGTAGGATCAGTGTAGGTCCCACCGCTGGAACCACCACCCATCAAAACAGAGGACCCGTGTTCTCCATTTCAACAGAGCATTGTCAAGCATGGCCTATCAGTAGGATATGCATCAAATAGGTGCGGGTTCAAGCTGTGGGACCTGCTCCTGTCTACAAAAGGGGGGCTTCATAAGATATGGGAGTACCAAAAATAGCAGAGCGCACAGGGCGCCCAGCTGTATTCAGAAGTCCCATAGCTCGAAATGGAGAGCGCACCGCGCAAGCGCAACCACCACTCCGTTCATGCTCTGTCCCGGCTATATTTGGATCTCCCATAACAGTGAATGGAGGTGAGTGGCTGCTCTCTGTTCACTTTGCATGCCCCATAGTGGCGGTAGAAGTGGGTCCCAGACAAGGGATTGTAAGACCTCGCGGGCAGGGCCCTCTCTCCTTCTGTACCAGTCTGTAACTCGTCTTGTTCATGCTTGGTGCAATTGTCTGTATTATGTATGTGCACCGCTCCTCATATGTACAGCGCTATGGAACGAATGGCGCTTTAATAATAAGGGTCTCTCACGCTTACCACAGGCTGGGATGTCGCACACCTCGTGCTTGACGTTTTCGTCCAGTGTGAAGCACCAGGGAGCTTCTCTCTGATTCCCGGGGTTCCTGCAGTAGGAATGACCCCCGTTAAGCTCCTGGTAACGCATGGCGTTAAACATGTGGGTATGCGGATACTGGGAATTCCACGGCTGACACTGACGTCCTGATTTGGTGACGCTCACCGTTCCCCGATAATCCACCCCGGTGCTGTTGTAGCATTTATGGTCTGCAATGAGAACGGGCGCATTAAAGTAACAATCATAACAAAAAACTACAAACAAGGAGTAAAATCCGACCGATCACAGATCAGCTACTAGGAATCTGGAGCAAGATGACTAACTGGTCCCCACTGGTTCTATGGACGACGTGGACCCTCATCCTGCGGTATGTGCTAAAATAGGAGCCATGTGTTGCTGTGCGAAGGGGCGATTATGTAACATAATGAAACGATTGAGTCCGCGGTTTGTAGCAGATATCAAATTGCCGTGATCAAGAGCTGAGGCTCTCGACCGTGATAGTAAAAAAAAAATTACATATGGCCCTTCTGTGGTGTTCCGCAAAAAAAAGTCTGCAGGCGTCAAGGTCCTCATCGTGACATGATGGATCATGGTATACGGTAATAAAAGGAGGACAAGTCGGCATAAAAAGATACAGGCGGTCTCCCAATGATTATAGTGCCGAGCAGCGTGAAGGGGGCGGGGCTGCGGAGTGATTGACACATCTGTTCACACGTCTGAGGCGTCTCTCGGGGATTCCGACATATTTGATGGCAAGAATGGCCCAGCATGCGGCAGTATTCTTCTCATCAAAATGACGGACGCCATGACGAAACTCATAAGTCAATGAGGTCCACTGGGCGCCATTGGTGTCCGTCATATGGCGGATCTGGCGATGGAAGTGTGAACAAAGCTTAATCTGTCTCTCAGATGAGGTCATCGGAAGCACTTACTTTTATTGATCGGGTCCGCTATGGGTATTCCGATCCGTATACAGTTACTGGCCTCGGGGCTGTCCGGCTGCGGAAGGTCCTCGCAGTTGGGTAGTTTTAACGTCCTTAAAATAATCGGGTTGGATCTGGCGAAGATGTACTCGGCCTGACACAGGACGTTCTCCAGGATCTCACACTCGTCCCGGCACAGGTCTCGCGGTTTGGCCGACGAGGATGCTTCAGAGCAGTATGGGAAGGCGTAATGGCAGAGAGAGGGGATGGCAAACTTCGAGCACTTATCCGATAGGTGATTGGATGTACCGATCATTGTGAAGGCAGCTGAAATAGAAAGAATGGGTTAATAAGCTAGGGGGAAAAAAGAAGGATTCCCCAGAAACAGTGCCACTCTTGTTCTGGTGGCCGTGTCTAGTAATGCAGGTCAGCTCTATTCACTTCAGAGGCAGAGAGCAGCAAAACCAGACATAGGAGATCCGTACGCCATCCGTTTTTTTTTTTTTTGCTGATCATTGTAAATGAATGGGTCCGCATCCTATCCAAAATACGTTCATGTGCATGTAGCCTAAACCAGTACCTTGTGTCAAAATTCTGGGGCATGCCATCAATAAATCTGCCACATTCTAGAACAAAATGGGGGAGATTTATCAAGACCAGAACTTTCTGTGCCGGTCTTGGTATCCTCTGCGCTGCCGGAGGATGAGCCTAATTTATGACGAGGCGTAGGCCCTACGAGGCGTAGTCATAAATTAGGCGCATCCTTCAGCAGTCCATGCGCCTAAACAGAGCCCTGAGCTGCTGTAGAATCCTGGCTTCATTTGCGCCAGAAAACTGGTGTAAAATGAAGATAATTTTGTCTCCGCTTACGAAATAAAAAAAATAGAACATGTCCTATTTTGTCCGTTTTCACTGACCAACAGCCCCCATACAACTGGAGGGGACCGTTACCATTTCTCTGAAAGGTGAAAAAAAATCTGCGTTAAAAATGGATGGTTTTGCAGTTTTTAAGATTCGCTACTTTTTTTTCACTGTCGTGTCAATGCTGCCTTAGGGCTCGTGCACACGGACGTATTTTCTTTCCGTGTCCGTTCTGCTGTTTTGCAGACCATATGCTGAACCATTCATTTCAACGGGGCCGTGTGCATTGCGTTTCCGTATCTCTGTTCCGCAAAAAAATAGAACATGTCCTATCATTGTCCACATTAGCTGTTCTATTAGGGGCCAGCTGTTCTGCTCCGCAAAATATGGAATGCACACGGACGCTGTGCTTATTTTTTGCGGATCCGTTTTTTGCGGACTGCAAAATACATACGGTCGTGTGCATGAGGCCTTAGTCTGGTTTCACACGGGCGTTGCGGGAAAATGTGCGGGAGTGTTGCGGGAACACGCGCGATTTTTCAGTGCGAGTGCAAAACATTGTAATGCGTTTTGCACTCGCGTGAGAAAAATCGTGCATGTTTGGGATCGGTGTTCTGTAGATTGTATTATTTTCCCTTATAACATGGTTATAAGGGAAAATAATAGCATTCTGAATACAGACTGCAGATACAGTAAAATAGCGCTGGAGGGGTTAAAAAAAATAATAATAATTTAACTCACCTTAATCCACTTGATCGCGCAGCCCGGCTTCTCTTCTGTCTGTCTTCTGTGCTGTGTGCAGGAACAGGACCTGTGGTGACGTCACTCCGGTCATCACATGATCTTTTACCATGGTGATGGATCATGTGATGGACCATGTGATGACCGGAGTGACATCACCACAGGTCCTGTTACTGCACACAGCAAAGATGAAGACAGAAGGAGATGCCGGCTACACGATCAAGTGGATTAAGGTGAGTTAAATAATTTTTTTATTTTTTTTAACCCCTCCAGCGCTATTTTACTATGCATTCTGTATTCAGAATGCTATTATTTTCACCTGTGTGAAAGGGGCCTTAGTGTTTTTGAATCCTTGGGTTATGCTGAACCCCTGGGGCCCTGTTTTACCTGGTGTGTTCCTTTAAGAACCAAGAAGTTAAGTACAAAGGGTCTGTCACAAAGTATTAGAAGGAACTAAACACTAACATAAAATCTAAACACTATTGAGTCTTGTCTGCTACTGGGAAAGCTGGGTGAGGTTGAGCACAGTCCTGAATGCCAAATCTGCCTATTAATGGAGTGACATGTGATCTGCGGATACATTACGAGGCAAGAGTCTGGGAAAGCAGAGTGATGTCACATATCATACAAGTATATCAGACTTCTTAATGGATAAATATCAAACAAAATGCAAACCCAATGGTGTCTGCACCTGTGATCTGGTTCTCTATTTCTCCTTGCATGTGCAGAGACTCCATGTAGATGGTCCGGTTGCCGATAAATCGAGCGCAGGCAATTCCTCTGTACGGTTGGCAGTAACCGTCTTCTTCAAACTCATCCCTGGTCAATATAATAACAATTATTAATTATAAAAATAATAATAAATATAATAATAATACAGATTCTGATCCACCACTAGAGGGCGCCAGAAAACAGTGCACTAAAGAGTTCAGAGCTTCCTTCCTAAAACACAAGAATCCATCAAATGGCATGAGGGGTAAAATACAAGGGCAGGAATAAGAATCACCCACAAAAAGTCACCTTTATTATTCTGCTTAAAATTAAACAAATCCACATCCAAGATATTCTTACATAGTGGGGTATTATAGGACTCCTGGGCCCAATGCATAATTCTACACCTATACGTGTGTCCTCTTAGGTGGCAGAGGGAGGTCAAGCTCCCCTATGGGACCAGGGCCAGGGGGCGACTGCTACCTCTGCACCCCCTATAGCTGTGCCCCTGTAGGGGCTGTGAGGCCTCGTTCACATTCTGATTTACTGCCCTGAGCGCTTTTCAACTTCAGTGAACCTTAAGATCAGAAGAGCAGTCAGCCTTTGACCGTAAATTTTGTTAATTAGCTCCTATAGAGTGTCAGTATGACCCCTAGTCAAAGGACCTACTGGTATTCTGCTCCTTAAAGGGGCACACGCTGCATAATCCGCAACAAAGAGAAAATGGTTACAATTGTTGCAGATGCCTTTCATGCAGAATTCTAATTGGACGGATGCAGCACCAGAGAAGCGGATGGCATTTTAAGAAATTCCATCCACGCTGCAAAAAAAAAATTAAAAAATTTAATCTTGGGTACGGATTTTAAATCCACAGTGTCAATTTATGCTGCAGATTTCCTTAGTGGATTTCACACTGTGCAATGTATAAGGTAAAATCCACGGCAGAATTTTCTCTGCTCAAAATCCGTCCCTTGTGGCCGTCTCCTAAATTTTCCGACATAGGCCAAACTGCTAGACCCCATGTTGACAGTTTGTTACAATGTATCAACGCAGTTATACTATATCAGTCTGGACTCCAGAGAATTGTCTAGACTGGAAACAACTGTAGCAGAATCTCAGCAGTGAAAACTATCAGCTCAGGATGGGTAATAAATGTAAATGAAACCATTCCCATTCTCTGACAGCAAGCAGAGACCGTGAAACGGTAAGGAACTGAACTTATTAATATTCACAGTTTAAACTTTTATCGGAAAATTAAAAAAAAGATAATAAATCTGTTGAATGTTTAGTCTGGTGTAAATTCTGCAGAACATGCTGTTGACCAGCAGAGGGCAATAAAGGTATATGAAGCCCTGCACCCTGAGAACTTGCCGTAGATCAGCAGAATTTTGAATGCAGCTCTGGATGTAACTGTTGCATACAACATGATGTCACTCAAGTAATGCAGAGTACAGGGCTATACTCAGGGGTCTTATGGCAGGGGAAAAGTTTATACTTTCTTACAAAACTGGCTCTGGGTCAGATTCAAAAATGAGAGCTTTGCAAGTGACTGAGGGCTTATTCAGACAAACATAAGGGCTCCGTGCCCGTGCTGAGGACCGCAAATAGTGGGCACCGGCTGTGTTCACTCCGTGCTGCGGATGCAGACCCATTGACTTGAATGGGTCTGAGATCCTCAAAATACGTCAAAACATAGGACATATCCTATCTTTTGCGGTGTGGAGGCACGGATCAAAAACCCATGAAACCCTTCCGTGGGATTTCGTGTCCATGCCTCCACACCGCATAAGATAGGCCATGTCTTATCTTTTGCCGTATCTTGCCGATCGCGGACCCACTAAAGTCAATATGTCCGAACCTCAGCACGGTGTTCACATGGCCGGTGCCTGTGTATTGCGGACCCGCCATTTGTCGTCCGCAATACAGTGGCGGAGCCCTTATGTTCGTGTGCATGAGCCGGAATAGTAGGGATAGTACGCTAGTAAGAACTGGACTGAGGGAAGTGATACGGCAACTCTGGCACAGCATTCAGCCTGAAAGACTCCACTGGATTCTATAATCAGTAACAAAAGAGGGGCATTCAGGAGGTGCCAGGCGCATTCTGAGTGCCCCAGTGATTAGACTGCCTGTTGGCACTCCACAAGGTGAAATGCACCAGGGTGACGCCTATTGGCTGCTTTGTGATGTGAATGCAGGTTGTTGTTTTTTTTTGTCTCCTGTTTGGATCATGTTTTAGACTAAAGGGGAGTCCGGGCTCTGAATTCCTGGCTGCCCTCCATGCGAGTATTGTAAGGCCTTCAGGAATGGAGGGCTGGACGAGCAGACAAGAAACGCGTTGTGTGCGTGCTGGGGGTTTGGACACAGACTAGGAAATCCCTCTTGTCTTCATTTCCTTTTTCCTCCATAGGCATTTCTGTGTCCACGTTGGCTTGGAAGTTAGGTGTGATGTGTGTGTCCTCTTTGTAAAGGGCCATGAGCCTCCAGGTCTTAAAGGGACAGCAGATGCGCAGGTTGCCTTCATATACTGTGCGTGCGGAACATAGGAGGTCCGGGCTCTCGTCCCTTCCTGCACCAATTGTACAACTCACAGACTGGTATACACATGCCCACAGATGGGGGTCTGATCGCCATCTGTGACTGAGCATGCCAAATCCTGGCAATGACTTTTATTACCGACTGCTAATTATTTGTCAGACAGCGCTTGTAAACCTCCGCAGTTTGATCCTATAGAGCAGAACATCTGATTTACATTCGTCCACAGACCCGTTTACAGCCGCGCAGTAATTATGGGACCAGATGTACTGAGATCCCGGCTTCTCCTGACGAGATTCTCATTAGATTGAGCTCAAACGTGTCTCAGGGTGTAATATTTTAGGTGTGGCCTAAATAAGATTGTCGCCCTCCTCCGGCTAGGCTGCCTGCTCCTCGCATCCCTTAGGTCAGGGATGTCCAACCTGCGGCCCTCCGGCATGCTGGGAGTTGTAGTTTTGAAACAGCTGGCGGGCCGCAGTTTGGTCATCCCTGCCTTAGGTCAAGGCAATCCTGTGTGTGACCCTAATCATGGGACGCAGGTTATGGGGCCTTTTACTCCTACTGTACTTTTCATCCAGCACCCAAAATGGGGAACCCTTCTGGTGAATGACATCGCACCCCTGGCGGTCTATGGGAGCAGGTTCTGGAGCAAGCTTGCCCCATATCCCCTTGGCAAGGATCCTATCACCCATAAGGGGCTGGCCTCCCTCTGTCTAGGGACCCCATAAGTGACCGCTATGTACTTATGCCTAGTCATATAAATGGGGCGAGTCATGTTTAATGGGGTCCCCTAGGGCCATCGATATTTCATAGATGGGGGTCCAACCTCTGAGCCCTCCATGTGTAAATTCTGCACAGAAATCATTGTGTTATTTCCACCATGACCCTGGAATCCAGAAGCTGGGAATGACAATTGCTCCACTCCATGGTTCATTTATGTATAGGGCAATTATATGTATATGTATCTATACCACCAAACATCCTGGCACCACTTACTATATGGCACTGCTGTCAGGGTATAGGCAGTACTATTACTCTCCATGGTCCTCCTTCCCAAAACGATAATGTCAGCCCCTGACCCAATGTTACCTATGTGCAATGAGATAACACTACCCGCTGGCACACCCGGTCGGCTGGCATGACTCAGGGAGCGACGTCATCGACCAGAAGTTTCCGGCTGATGAGGTAATGTGATGAATGAATCCAGTGGAGGAGCTTAGGAAAACCCATTCCTCCGCAGTGCACTGATGGCTCCTGTGAGCAAAAGAGGCAGATAGTGCCCAAGGGGGATCTGCCACTCTGCCCCCAACAGGATCTAAATTGGCTGGGTCATTATTAGAAGCTATGTAGGGTTATATGGACATAACATAGTTCTGTTATTTTGGCAGTGTATACCAGTGCTGTGTGGCTTTATTATGTAAGCACTATATGGTGGTATTATGTGGGCACTGTATAGTATTAGATTTAGTACCACAGGGACATCTTAATCCAGCGTTAGGCTCTTTTCACACTGTGCCTTGTACGATTTTCAGAAGAGGAGCGTCATGTTACCAGATTCCCAAAGTGCAGATCCATACAACTTTGGAACAATAAGTAACTTTCTCCTACAAGCAAGTTATGAGTAATTAAAGGGTTTTTCCAGGTTTTTAATATCTGTGACCTATCCTTAGGGAAGATAATCAATAACTGATCACTAGGGTTCCGACACTTGGTACCCCCGCCAATCAGCTGTTTGAAGAGGCTGCAGCACTTCCATGAGCTCTGCAGCCTCCTCAAAGTTTATTAAGCACAGCGCCATACATTAGATAGTGGCTGTTCTTGGTATTGCAGCTCAGCCCCATTCACTTCTTTAGGACTGAGCTGCACCTAGGCCATGTGACCGTTGAACATGACATCACTGGCCTCTACATACAGCTGGTTGGTAGCCACTGAGGCACTACTGGGGGCACTATACCTCCTGGGGCCACTATAGGGGTGCAGTGTTACTACTGGGGGTGCTATAGGGGACATTATAACTGCTGGGGCACTATATGATTGGCTTTTATTACTACTGGGTGTACTGTGGGGGGCATTACTATTACTGGGGGCTCTATATGATTGGCTTTATTACTATTGGGTGTACTGTGGAGAGGGGCATTATTACTACTGGGGGCTCTATATAATTGGCTTGTAGAATGGCTTTATTACTATGGGGACTTTATGTGATTGGCTTTATTAATACTGGGTGTACTGTGGAGGGGAGGCATTATTATTAGTGGGCACAATTTAGAGGGCACTTATTAATGGAGAACTCTTGCGGAGCTTTATCACTATTGGGGGCACTTTGACTAATGTGGGCAACGTAGAAGACAATTACAATTGGTAGGATTTTGGAAATAAATATTACTGTGTGGGGACTATCTGTACGGCACTATTATTTCTTCAGGATAGTATCTGGGGGCATCAGATAGTACAGTGGGCACGGGGTGGCAGCAGGATGACATTGTGAGGCACCAGGAGGGGGAGGTTGATGGGAAGGTGAGAAATCTATGATATCTGTGTGATAAACTCTGCAGAGACAAGACGCAGCTGAAAGGTGTCATCATGGCGGTCTGCTCCTAATGGAGAAGATGAAGAAAGAGAACGTCTACATCAGACGAGAGGTCGCAGAAATTAACAGGTATGTGTCGCTATAGTCTCCTGTATATTTGATAGCACTGAATGTAATGTGAATGTAAATATGCCTATAGCACTGGGGTGGGGGGATATATATATATATTGCATATATATATTGTGCCGTATACTTTGGAACAGCCGAGGGCCTTTGTGCCACTTCATCTGCCCCTGGGTACAACGTGCATGCATTATGAGTCTGGAGCACTGCCCCATTACTAATCCCAGCAGACGCCGATGATATGCGCGTTTTATCCACGTTATTTACCTGAGTGATATGTCAGCACAGAACTGCTGACAGCGATATCTCTCCGAAATTAAAAACTGATGTGGAATGTATGGCAGGAAAGATAAGCCCGAGCCTTTCAGCACTTTTAATTACAGCTCATCTGGCTGATGGCGCTCGGCGACTTGTACGGTTCTGACTCCAAAACGGGGCAGATTTATTAAACTGTCTGAAAGAAAAACTCACTCTGTTGCCCAAAGAACCAATCACAGCGCAGCTTTCATTTTTCAAGAGGAACGAAAGCTGTGCTGTGATTGGTTGCTATGGGCAACAAAGGTGTTTTTCTAAATGTCTGACTGTGTAGGCCTCAACCAGACGACAGAGGGGGCCCAAGGTCTAGGAGGTTCTGTGATTGGTTGCTATGGGCAACAAAGACACCTTTGTAAATGTCTGACTATGTAGGCCTCAACCAGGCAACAGAGGGGGGTCAGGGGCCTAGGAGTTTCTGTATTTGGTTGCTATGGCCACAAGACACTTTAATGAATTTCTGACAGAGTAGGCCTCAACTGAGGGGGGCCTGAGGCCTAGGAGTTTCTGTAATTGGTTGCTATGGGGAACAAGACACTTTCTGAATTTCTGACAGAGTAGGCCTCAACCAGGCGACAGGGGGGTCCGAGGCCTAGGAAATCTGTAATTGGTTGCTATGAGCAACAAGATACTTTCATAAATTTCTGACAAATTAGGCCTCAGGTACTGGTAATGGAAACTTGGCAGTCAGGAATGAAACGTCACTAAACGGCGTCTACTGACATGCCAGTTTTAAGGATGAGACCGTGAAAAAAGGCACAAAGGTGTAAGCGCCACTCTCTACGCAACCAAGGTGGAAGGAGTAATGGTAGCCCAAGGGACCAGTGAGACAATAATCAGAGTGGAGTGGTGTATCCTCCACCCAATACAGTGGTGTTACTGGTAGTGATAAACAATTTAAAGGTGCCAGATGCTAAGATAAGGATATCAATAATATTAAAATCAAAACATCAATTAAAACATCAATCATGATATATTAAAACCGTAAGAAACATACTGTAATAAATCATAGAATGAAAAATCATAAGGTAAAAAACCCAACCAGAGTGTAAACTCTAGTGAACGCACTTCACTGGGGGGTTGGCACCAGGATAAAGCACAAGACACCTGGGGCAATACCCTCCGGCCGGGATCGCCTGTAGTGTGGTGGAGATTGAAGTCAGCGCTCCGCTCATGCAGTAGAGATGACAAACAGCACGCAGGTCACAATGGGAGTGGGAGTGGAAGCGGTGGAATCTATTTTACGTGAAAGATTTTTAATGGTGAAATGGTGGTGGAGAGTGAGTTTACGTATGAATTGGTTAAGGTCTACGAACAATTCAAAAAGGTCGGGTTGATTGGTAGGACAAAAGGAAAGGCCCTTACTCAACAGTTCTATTACTTTTTTAGTGTGGACATACTGTGATAGATTAAATATACCCACTTCCCTTTCTAAGGTTTTTTGGTCACCGATGTTACTCTTAGTGGTCTCAGAATTCCTTATTGTTTGGGTTTTGCGGGTCAGCAACTTCTTCTTCAATCACTTTATTGCAAGGATATGCGGCTCAACGCGTTTCGGGGAAAGCATAAAATCCCCTTCATCAGGAGCAATAATAATAATAAAAACCGGGTGACCGGTAGTACACATATAAATACACAAACGGATAACATCAAATAACCGCCAAAGGCCTAGGAGTTTCTGTAATTGGCCTCCTAGGTCCGAGGCCTAGGAGTTTATGTAATAGACCTCCTAGGTCCGAGGCCCAGGAGTTTCTGTAATTGGTTGCTATGGGCAACAAGATACTTTCATAAATCTCTGAGCGAGTAGGCCTCAACCGAGGGAGGCCTGAGGCCTAGGAGGTTCCTTCTAGCTCCCAGTCAACGGAGGTGTCTTATTTACACGGCTGTCCCTGTACAATCATATGAAGCCTGGTGGTTGCGAGGGGTTTCTCCACAGCTGGAACGCTTTGTAGCAATGCCCGCCCACTCCTACTAAGCCCCGCCCACCTTTAATCACCCCTTTTGAACAGTAGCGAGAGAAGTGAAAACTTTTACGCGGGAGTATATTATAAACTAAGACATCCCTTTACATACAACCTATAGGGCTATATGGACGTCATATAGCACAGGGTTTCCTACAACCCTGAGGCTTTTTATCTGCATCCTTCATTCTAGGAAGTTGTTTATAAGATCCCGTCGCCGATTTACAAGGTCTGTGGGGCTTAAATGTAAAAAAGGCAACTTCACGATATCTCAGGCCTTGATTACATGGAAGATTTACATACGTGCTCTCTGTAGCGCTGTAATGAAACTCACTGATTACAATTCTATGATGTCAAGTCTAATTACAATAGACCCACGCTGAGACAAGTCAGATTTGTACCGAGACGTAAACATCGGCTGCGGAAGGTGACATGTTAAATGTCCAAATTAAAGGGCGGTCTGCCGTCTAAGAGACGGTAAGAAATCGTGCCAGCATTGTGTGAAGACATTATTTATTGTAGAAGATACAGAAAAATGTAGACTGTAAAAAGACATAAAATGCAACACCTAAAATACTGTATATGAATAATAACAATAGTAATTAGATATGGAAATTTCCCAACCAATAATATTCATATAGTTGTTTATAGGGGGGCACAGCATATTCTTGTACATAGGAGCAGTATTATAGTAGTTATATTCTTGTACATAGGAGCAGTATTATAGTAGTTATATTCTTGTACATAGGAGGCAGTATTATAGTAGTTATATTCTTGTACATAGGAGCAGTATTATAGTAGTTATATTCTTGTACATAGGAGCAGTATTATAGTAGTTATATTCTTGTACATAGGAGCAGTATTATAGTAGTTATATTCTTGTACATAGGAGGCAGTATTATAGTAGTTCTATTCTTGTACATAGGAGCAGTATTATAGTAGTTCTATTCTTGTACATAGGAGGCAGTATTATAGTAGTTATAGTCTTGTACATAGGAGCAGTATTATAGTAGTTATATTCTTGTACATAGGAGCAGTATTATAGTAGTTATATTCTTGTACATAGGAGCAGTATTATAGTAGTTATATTCTTGTACATAGGAGCAGTATTATAGTAGTTATATTCTTGTACATAGGAGCAGTATTATAGTAGTTATATTCTTGTACATAGGAGGCAGTATTATAGTAGTTATATTCTTGTACATAGGAGCAGTATTATAGTAGTTATATTCTTGTACATAGGAGCAGTATTATAGTAGTTGTATTCTTGTACATATGAGCAGTAATATAGTAGTTCTATTCTTGTACATAGGAGGCAGTATTATAGTAGTTATATTCTTGTCTATAGGGGCAGTATTATAGTAGTTATATTCTTGTACATGGGAGCGGAGCAGTATTATAGTAGTTATATTCTTGTACATAGCGGCTGTATTATAATAGTTAAATTCTTACACATATGAGCGTATTATAGTAGTTATATTCTTGTATGTAGCAGCAGTATTATAGTAGTTATATTATTGTACATAACGGCAGTATTATAGTAGTTATATTCTTGTACATAGGAGCAGTATTATAGTAGTTATATTCTTGTACATAGGAGCAGTATTATAGTAGTTATATTCTTGTACATAGGAGCAGTATTATAGTAGTTATATTCTTGTACATAGGAGCAGTATTATAGTAGTTATATTCTTGTACATAGCAGCAGTATTATAGTAGTTATATTCTTGTACATGGGAGGCAGTATTATAGCAGTTATATTCTTGTACATAGGGGCAGTATTATAGTAGTTATATTCTTGTAGCTAGGAGCAGTATTATAGTAGTTATATTCTTGTACATGGGAGCAGTATTATAGTAGTTATATTCTTGTACATAGGAGCAGTATTATAGTAGTTATATTCTTGTACATGGGAGCAGTATTATAGTAGTTATATTCTTGTACATAGGGGCAGTATTATAGTAGTTATATTCTTGTACATTGGAGCAGTATTATAGTAGTCATATTCTTGTACACATATGGCAGTAGTATACCAGTTATATTACTGTACATAAGGACAGAATTATAGTACGGTAGTTTATCTTGGATGTAATATAGCTTGGGTGCTTCACTGTTTTTGTGACTCCCCTAACTGCCAGTTTAGGTGTCAAAGGATGAAATGCCCACGTATCCAGTTACCTAAAGACATCATTCTCCTACACTTTGGCGTTTGCCCTCTACAGACCACATGATTTCCTGATAATTTCCTCTTAATTACACAAGGTTATTTTCCAGGAGTGTAAATAAGGCTGTAAACACTATTTGTGGGGCAGGTCACATTAATGATCATATTAACCACAGGAGTCAATGAGAGCCTCATTTAGAGGGCAATTACTTATTTCACCACAAATGACCTAACCACAATTAATCACATCTCTTAGAACCGACTTAAGTTTTTCTTCCTCCCCTCTGGCCTCACATGCTGCTGGTAATAATAATGTATCCGCCATGATTTACAGCCATTAATACATTTATTGTTCTATAAAACTGGAGATATGTTATAACTGTTAATGTAATGCATCGTATGTCAGCTCCAGGCAGAAAACAGCTCAGTAAGAATTAATAAAAAAAGAACCTGACGCCACATGTACAGTTCCTCTAAACGGGGGCACTTATTGTACAGAAACTGCTTTATGAAGGAACCACAGCTGCACATTTCTGCTGGTGAGAATGCAAAGTACATCTGCAGGAGTCCCGGGCACAGAACAGTCCCCTAGCCAATCACATTGGGAAAAAGTGCCCCTACATGTCGTAGGACTGGCTAAAACCTACACATGATTAGTAGAGGGGGTTCCTCTATACCTCTGCAAGTGTCATTTGCATTGGCAGCAGGTAAGATTTCAAGGCTCCTTACTTCAACACTCACAGGATGTTGTAAGCAGTCTCTGTGCAGACACTAAATAAGCAGGGAGTATTGGGAGATTTCAGCTTTGAAACAAGAAGAATAGTGAATGCAGCTCTGGAGTATTACACAAGCCGTAACTCGGGATCAGTACAGGATAAGTAATGTATGTACTCAATTACTCCACCAGCAGAATAGTGAGTTCACACGAGCGTGACAGATTAGGTCCGGATGCGTTCAGGGTGCGTTCAGTTAAACTCGCACCATTTTGCAAGCAAGTTCAGTCAGTTTTGGCTGCAATTGCGTTTAGTTGTTCAGTTTTTTCCGCGCGGGTGCAATGCGTTTTGATGCGTTTTTCACGCGCGTGATAAAAAACTGAAGGTTTACAAACAACATCTCCTAGCAACCATCAGTGAAAAACGCCTTGCATCCGCACTTGCTTGCGGATGCAATGCGTTATTAACGCAGCCCCATTCACTTCTATGGAGCCAGGGCTGCGTGAAAAACGCAGAATATAGAACATGCTGCGATTTTAAAGCATTGCAGAAGTGATGCATGAAAAAAAACGCTCATGTGCACAGCCCCATTGAAATGAATGGGTCAGGATTCAGTGCAGGTGCAATGCGTTCACCTACTGCATTGCACCCGCGCGGAAATCTCGCCCATGTGAACGCAGCCTTACACAAGCCGTAACTCGGGATCAGTACAGGATAAGTAATGTATGTACACAGTGACTGCACCAGCAGAATAGTGAGTGCAGCTCTGGAGTATAATACAGGATGTAACTCAGGATTAGTACAGGATAAGTAATGTAATGTATGTACACAGTGACTACACCAGCAGAATAGTGAGTGCAGCTCTGGAGTATAATACAGGATGTAACTCAGGATAAGTAATGTAATGTATGTACAAGGTCACTGCACCAGCAGAATAGTGAGTACAGCTCTGGAGTATAATACAGGATGTAACTCAGGATCAGTACAGGATAAGTAATGTAATGTATGTACACAGTTACTGCACCAGCAAAGTAGTGAGCAGGGGCGTAGCTATAGGTGGTGCAGAGGTAGCAGTCGCTACCGGGCCCAAAGACCCTTGTGTCACATAAAAAGACACTGGTATTATAAAGTGCTTGATCGTCACATCTCTGGCTGGAGGGAAGGGGTTAGGTCAAGAATTTAGCATGGGGAAAGGGGGGCCCTTTCAATTTTTGCCTCAGGCAGCAGGAAGGCTATGTGCTCCCCTACCCCTGGCCACAGAGCACTGAGGGAAGGGGGGCCCAAGCTGAACTCTTGCACCAGGGCCCATGAGCCTTTAGCTACGCCCCTGGTAGTGAGTGCAGCTCTGGAGTATAATACAGGATGTAACTCAGGATCAGTACAGCATAAGTTATGTATGTACACAGTGACTGCACCAGCAGAATAGTGAGTACAGCTCTGGAGTATAATACAGGATGTAACTCAGGATCAGTACAGGATAAGTAATGTATGTACACAGTGACTGCACCAGCAGAATAGTGAGTGCAGCTCTGGAGTATAATACAGGATGTAACTCAGGATCAGTACAGCATAAGTTATGTATGTACACAGTGACTGCACCAGCAGAATAGTGAGTACAGCTCTGGAGTATAATACAGGATGTAACTCAGGATCAGTACAGGATAAGTAATGTATGTACACAGTGACTGCACCAGCAGAATAGTGAGTGCAGCTCTGGAGTATAATACAGGATGTAACTCAGGATCAGTACAGGATAAGTAATGTATGTGCACAGTGACTGCACCAGCAGAATAGTGAGTGCAGCTCTGGAGTATAATACAGGATGTAACTCAGGATCAGTACAGGATAAGTAATGTATGTACACAGTGACTGCACCAGCAGAATAGTGAGTGCAGCTCTGAAGTATAATACAGGATGCAACTCAGGATCAGTACAGGATAAATAATGTAATGTACACAGTGACTGCACCAGCAGAATAGTGAGTGCAGCTCTGGAGTATAATACAGGATGTAACTCAGGATCAGTACAGCATAAGTTATGTATGTACACAGTGACTGCACCAGCAGAATAGTGAGTGCAGCTCTGAAGTATAATACAGGATGCAACTCAGGATCAGTACAGGATAAATAATGTAATGTATGTACACAGTGACTCCACCAGCAGAATAGTGAGTGCAGCTCTGCAGTATAATACAGGATGTAACTCAGGATCAGTACAGGATAAGTAATGTAATGTACACAGTGACTGCACCAGCAGAATAGTGAGTGCAGCTCTGGAGTATAATACAGGATGTAACTCAGGATCAGTACAGGATAAGTAATGTATGTACACAGTGACTGCACCAGCAGAATAGTGAGTGCAGCTCTGGAGTATAATACAGGATGTAACTCAGGATCAGTACAGGATAAGTAATGTAATGTATGTACACAGTGACTGCACCAGCAGAATAGTGAGTGCAGCTCTGGAGTATAATACAGGATGTAACTCAGGATCAGTACAGGATAAGTAATGTATGTACACAGTGACTGCACCAGCAGAATAGTGAGTGCAGCTCTGGAGTATAATACAGGATGTAACTCAGGATCAGTACAGGATAAGTAATGTAATGTATGTACACAGTGACTGCACCAGCAGAATAGTGAGTGCAGCTCTGGAGTATAATACAGGATGTAACTCAGGATCAGTACAGGATAAGTAATGTATGTACACAGTGACTGCACCAGCAGAATAGTGAGTGCAGCTCTGGAGTATAATACAGGATGTAACTCAGGATCAGTACAGGATAAGTAATGTATGCACACAGTGACTGCACCAGCAGAATAGTGAGTGCAGCTCTGGAGTATAATACAGGATGTAACTGAGTATCAGTACAGAATAAGTAATGTAACGTTTTTACAAAATGCCTCTTCTTTTTATGTAGATTAATGTAATAACAAGCAAGTAGTCACAATACACAAATAATATTTGAACCAGAAGAACACATTTAGAATCCTCTTATTTCTATTACCACCTTAAATGAGGTCATCTTGGCTCCATCAGTACGTAGATTAGCTTGTATAATATCAGAATTTCCTTTCCTGCTTTCATGGTACATAACTGGTTCTGTACACAACTGGTGCGCTTTCGTGGCCTCAGTCCCAAGCGGCCTTGCAAGGGTTAAATGACAGTCCTAACATGTTTACAACAGCGGCTGCGCTGAGCAGAGTTAATGCAGCGCCGAAGCCACTGGACAATTAGAGTCCGGCCCACATCTGGAATTCATCTCGAGTCTCATTTCTAAAGAGCTGCCGCGAGATTGCTGCTTTCCCAATGACAAGTGAATGAGTGTGCGGGAGAACTTCACATCTCATTGATTATAACTTATTAAACACACAGCTCTAACTGCTTCTCCCAGAATGCTTCATTAACTCAACCGGAGCAGAACTCCCCCTCCCCCCACAAAACATATATTTCAACTGGAAAATGATTGAGGTTTATGAACTCGAAAGGACACAGCAGACTGAGCCCATTCCGTACGTGATTTACATTGAGAAGCCGGTTAATAATCGCCAATGGGGCTTTTTAATTCCAAAGTCAAAATTGTATATTAAAGGCAAATCTGCCCGACCTTTTCTAATTATGCAATAATATATCATTAGACGTCCATTATTCCACCCTGCAGCTACATTCACACTGCATGATCACAGGCATGATACCGTAACCTGCATTCCTGCAGTGCTGCTTCTTAAAGGGGCAGTAAAACTGAAAACAATCGAGAGATACTGGCCGTAATATCTTCCTCTTTCATGACCCTGCTTATTGTCATAATACACATCCATCCATAAGGGCAAAAATTCGATAAAGCCGTCTTCGCATGGTGCCTTGGAGACATACACTTTGTTTCCCTTTATCTTCACATTCTATTACTACAGCTATTGTGCAACATGCTTGGTCAAACGAGCGCGTGATGCCCGTTGCCGTATTGCGGACTGCATTTGCATATCCGCAATACACGGGCACCGTTCCGTGTGCATTCCGCATCACGGATGCGGATCCATTCACTTCAATCGATCCGCAAATCCGGAGATGCGGAACGGAACACTACGGAGTGCTTTCTGGGGTTCCGTTCTGTGCCTCCGCACCGCAAAAAGATAGAACTTGCTCTATCTTTTTGCGGAACGGAATGGGTCTGCGATCCTCATGCGCCTGCCCCACGGACGGTGCCCATGCATTGCAGACCGCAATCTGAGGTCCACAGTACGGGCTATTTAGGCTGTTTCTTCTGTGGCTGAGAGGCAACTTACTGCTGCAGTAACCTCCCTCCCTGCTGTGTCTGTAAGAGGGGCCAGGCAAAACTTACTGTAGCCTCACCACTTTATCTAATTCTACCCCCAGCAAATATGGAAGCAGCAGGAGGTATTTATTTGTTCTTCTGGTTTTTATAGGACTCTTATTATTTTTAGGTTCTGTCCCGAATAAAAGATTCAGAATGGCATGAAAAAAAAGTCATACTCATCTCCTCCACCGATTCCCTGCTGCTCCCGTTCCAGCGCTCCACTCTACTTCCTGGACACACAGGAAATTCATGCTCAGCCAATCACTGGCCGTAGCAGTGACCCGTCCCAGCCAATGGATGGCTTCGTAGGCATTTCTTGTGTGTCAAGAGTAACATTGTCTATGACAATGTATCACATTCTCCTGATGTACCAAATAGTTTGTTTTTTGTTTTTTACCGCCATTTCCGGAAAATTAGATTCAATACCACGAAATGCGAGGAAATTCGGCCTCACAGCGTATCGAATTTTTCCTGAAATTCGAATTGAAGTCAATTTGTTTGGCTTCGACTTGCTCAACACTACTGGTTACACACCTGACTGGCGTCTGTAATAGATCATTGCGTGCTTTTGTGGATTTGGACGTTGTTTTTAAAGATTTTGTAAAAAGTACATTTTAGTCAAAGTATTTTGCTGTGATACAGTGTATCAGGGCTGCATCGGGTTGATCATCATCCAATTCCGAGGAGGCAATTGATACATGCCAGTGACTGGATTTAGAAGTCATGTATGAGCGCAAATCCAGTTCTTCATCTTGATCTGGACCGCAAAATGTACACACGAGAGACAGGGCTGTCTTTAATATTGATTGGACCCTGGGCAAAAAATTTGTTGGGCCCCCTGGATCCCGCCTTTCCACACCCTAACAGGCAATCACACCTCCACCTCAACACACACACAAAAAATCCACACACCTGGTAGAGAACAGTGAATGACTGTAAATACTTCCAGTTCTGAAGACTCCAGCGGCTCAGGATCAGTGCTCAGGGCTGGAAGTGGGCACCGCTCTGTAGGAAGGAGACCGGGGCTCACCCTTGTGTTACAGTGCACCCCAGCACCCCACAGTATGCAGTAGAGCAGTATAGCACCCCACAGTATACAGCACCCTATAGTATATAGTAGAGCAGTATAGCAAACCACAATATACAGCATCCCACAGTATACAGCCCCACACAGTATACAGCACCCCACAGTATACAGTAGAGCAGTATAGCACACCACACTATACAGCACCCCACAGTATACAGTAGCTTACAGTATATTAGTATAACAGCCCCTGTCACCTTTTCCTGATGTAATCTTCACAAAAAAACAAACTTCTACAGCAACACTCCTGCTAGAAAGAAAGGACCTTTGATTACTTCATAGCCATGTGACCAGTAATATTGCTAGGTTACTGGTCACATGGTGATAATGTCATCTAAGGTCCTTTACCTAAGAGAATCACAGTCTGCTGCCTGGAGTGCCGGCAGGCAGGCATGGCAGTACCCCCTGTGTAGCTGACAGTCTGACACCCGGGGCAGTGGCCAGCAGGGCTCAAGAGGCAGCTGCCTTGGGCCCCCCCAGGAGAAACTGGGCCCGGGGCAGCTGCCCCTTTTGCCCCTTGTTAAAGACTGCCCTGACGAGAGAGGCTGTGAGCCCCATAATGAAGACATGTTCTAGTGCTGGCCGCACTGTGGTGAAGATGCAATGTTTTATGCGTTCTGTAACATATGTGGATGTCGGCTTCTTTACTTCTTGTGCTTTTTGTCTCTGGGATATTGGTGCGAATCCAAATGCTGATCCGTAAATGAGCTCCTGGAGATGGGTTTATCTCTGAGATTTCCCTGTCCTGCTCTATGTCTTTCTAGCTTTGTATCACATTTCTGGATGTTTTCATCCTGCACGGTGGAGGAAGAAGATTGCTGGAATTCCTTACTTGTTGCATGGACAAAGAGACGTTACCGCTGAACCGAAAATCATTCCGCTGGTTTCTTCTCTGGCATCTACAAGGTTATTTTAAGCAAATGCAAAGAAAGGAATCTAAAGAGATGTGACTACTGGGGAAGGAGGTGCTAAGAAGGGCATCCAACAGAGAGAGATATGGCTTCCAAGAACAGTTATTCGATTCCATGTCTTCATGGGTGGTGTAGACCTTTGAGATGGGGTCACAGACAAGCAAGGACCAGGTCTTCCGGTATGGCTTGAGTTTGCACAAGGACAGCGTCCAGTTTACATTTTGCTAAGTTCTCTCTTAGTCATGCATGTAAGCTCAATGTTAAAGGGGTTCATTAGACTAGAAAATGATGGCCTATTCTTAAGACAGGCCATCGATATAAGACTAGTCTGGATCTGACTCTCAACGCCTCTGTTGATCAGCTCATTAGAGGAGCTGTGGTATTGCGGAAAAGGCAGACATTTGAGACCCCCATAAATTGCCCGGAATAAAGAACAGCACAAAGAGCCTCCCTCTTCCTGGGGAACCAAGTAGGTCCATGTCTCATGGGCACAAATTCCTTTCAAGAAGCAGCATGTGATCCCTTATTTCCCCTGTGGTGGCGCTGCAGGGGAACCGGAGACTTGCTGTTAGGTCCCCCTGCAGATTACAACTATTTGTTTAGGGCTCCATCGATGGACGTCCTGTCATCGGCTTCTTTTTTTTTGGCCAAAATATCATGTAACAAAAATAACAGCTCCTTTATATATTTAAGGATGAGCACTTGAGGAACACCTACTGCTTAAAGGGGTTGTCCACGGTAGATAACCCAATTTTATAAAATCAGTTAGGGAATTCTGGGTTAAAGGAGGGTGTCCTCTGTTTAGGATCCTCATTTTTGACCAGATTGTAGAGCATTTATGAAGAGCATCTCTTTCTCTGGAGGACCCCTCCTGTCCTATATTACACAGACAATCCATTGATTTTAACGGACATTGTGTAATACTTCCTTTACTCTTTAGGGGCGCTGCAGGGAAACTCAACACTTACTGGCAGGTTTCTCCATTTTTTCTTATTTTGTGATCAGCTTCTTTTCAAAAAACCCTTCTACAGATGCAGTCCGTGTGCCATCTGCATTTTTTCTTTTTTTTTGCACACCCATTGACCTCAATGGGTCCGTGGTCCGTAATTTGCAGCGGAAATTTATCATGAGGGGAAAATATGAAGTCAGTTTTGCTGACATTTATCAAATGTCTTATGTTACTTGATAACTTTGTCTTATCCTTAGACCTAAGACTTTTGTCTAGAGAAGCTTCTCCAGTTTTCCTACTCCACCTCCTACTGGAGTGAGATTTTTATTTTTTTTAAATAAGTCTCAGTAATAAATCTGGAGTGACTCTCTTTAACATAGCTAAAACTAACCATACCCACTTCTCCAGCCAAATTACAAAACTGGAGTGAGTAGTGTAAAAATGCAAAAAGTCGAAAAATTTAGCAAAAGTGCAAAAAGTCACAAAAGCCCTATTTTTGCAACTTTTTGATGCCATAATTCTAAAGTGAAGGTATGATAAATCAGGACATACGGATGCAGAGAACACACATACAGTATTATCTACAACGTGCTTTCTGCATCTGTATGTCTGTTCTGCAAAACGGTAGAACATGCCCTATTCCTGGCCCCAAAATGCGGACCACAGACCTATTGAAGGAGGCAAAAAATGCCCATGCAACACGGACGGTATCCGTATTTGCGGACCACAAAATGCATACGGTCGTGTGCATGAGGTCTAACAAGTAGGGATTTTCCAAAGAGGAGAACTTCTTTAATATAGAAACCACCGCTGCCCCAGGGGCCAAACAGCGACCTACATTCTCAATAAGGAGGGCACCGAGTCGTCGATGAGCATGTAATGTGGTTCAATGTAAACACGAGCGTATATGTGAAAATGATTTTGCACGACCACAGACAAAACCACATCCCTCCCGTTGTGAAAAAGATCAATAAAACCAAGGTGGTTTAAACACCATTTATCAAGAAGGTAATGGAGGCGACTGCATTAAGCGCTCCGTCCTCTGCATGGTTTTAATTACAGAGGTATATTATGTAACACCTCGTAATTGCCTTTTTTTGGACCTCAATTTTTTTTTTATAATGTGATGGGACAATTGGTTACGTTTACCATTTCCAACTATTATAACCTTAGAGGGTAAATTATATTGTCAGGCACTTTAAGGGCTTTTTAAATGCTTTATAACGCACAGCCACAGAGGAAAGTATATTGGTCTAGCAGAAATTTTACGACCCCATTTAATGTTTTTATTAGGTCAGATAAACATGTTCCCCGGGCCGCTGGGACTGATACAAAGGTCCCTGCGCCGTGATTGACAAGTCTCTACAACAATGGCCTGCATTGTCACACCAGCACGCCCATTGTTCTCCTCGGCCCCCTATTATGTTTCGCGGTGCCCAGGTGGTCCTGGAAGCACAAACACCATCCTGATTAATGACATCTGAAAGAAGCTAAAATTTCCAAAGCACTAATCCTCAAGGAAGGAAAGAAAGGAATAGAAATGAGTCTTTCGGAAGTTCACACCAAGACCACAGTAAATCTAAGGCAATGAAAATATTTTTGAAATTTTTTGAATATCTTTGTACTGGAAAAAATGTGGCATTCCAGTAATTGAAGGATATTGATTGATGATTGGTGCGGGTCTGACTGCTGGGGCTTCAAGTGGCTTCTGTCCAAGTGCTGTGCCCCGTTCAAGTAGATAGGGCTGCAATATCTGTCCCTTGGGTCCACAAGTGATTCAAATACCCTATTTAAAAATAATTTCTAGATCCTTTTTTTAAAAAAGGTCATCAATAACTATTAACCTTTGATTGGTCCCATGGGCAACTGTCCGTGCTTCTCATTCCTATTTCCGCAGGATGCAGAAAACAGACTGAGGGCCGCTCTTCAGCTTTTGTCTGCATTTGATTGCTCATGTCTAATATTTTTTATTATATTGCTTTAACAGCCTCTGTGGCCAAATGCAGTACTGCACGTGAAATATACAGTACGAATTCAATACTTTGCAAGGAAAACAGTTTTGGGAATTTTTCACTAAAACAGAATAACATAGCAGCCTGTGGTGTCTATATATAAATGTATCCGGGTGGCATGAGCAGCATGTACAGTATATAGTGCAAACTGTGACAGGCACCTGAACAAGGACTAATCAGCCTTTACATTTCCGGGTTGCTTATTTTCTTCTGTCCTTCATACAATGGGTGGATGCTGGAAAAAAATACTTATGTGAATTCAGGATAAGCTGGGGTGAAGAACCACCTGGCCGATGATTAAAGCCTAATTCCTGCAAAAATATAGCGTTGCGAGGTGGTCTCCCGCCGGCCCGCACCGCACTGTATCCTGACCTGTATTCTCACATACACACACCGTCAGGAGGACAGTGTAGTGTGTGAAGAAGAGGCTGGAAGAGCTGTGGAGTGTCAGCAGTGCCCCTAGCAGGAAAGGTAAGTATTTCACTGGTGCTGGGGACTGATGGCTAGGAGGGGGAGATGGTGGCACTGGGGAGTAACTTATTGCACTGGGGGAGCTGGTGGCATGGGGGAGCTGATGCCACAGAGGACTGATGGCACTGGGGGGAGCTGATGGCACTGGGGGAGCTCATGGCATGTGGGGGTGATGGCACTGGGCGGGAGCTGATGGCACTGGGGGGAGCTGATGGCACATGGGGGGAGCTGATGGCACATGGGGGGGAGCTTATGGCACATGGGGGGAGCTGATGGCACATGGGGGGGAGCTGATGGCACATGGGGGGAGCTGATGGCACATGGGGGGAGCTGATGGCACTGGGGGGGAGCTGATGGCATGGGGAGGTGAGCTGATGGCATGGGGAGGGGAGCTGATGGCACTGAGGACTGATGAAAGGGGGGGCCAAAGAGTTTTTATTAAAGAAAACGTTCTTTTAATAACTTTTTTTCTTATTAGAGTACTTGATTAATCGTTGGATTCATTGGTAGAATACTTAATTACTAAAATGATCAATAGCTGCAGCCCTACCTAAGACCACCGACTCATTGTGCATGGCACATATGTACAGGACATGGCCCATAATACAACGCAGGCTATGGCCCCCTGTAGATTGTAAGCTCTAGCGTGCAGTGCCCTACGTCCCTGGGGCTCAATGCTTGCAGACATTAGAAGTAACAGGACGTAGCCTGAAGCCTCCAGGTGTAAAATCCTTACCAGGGACCCCAACCACAGTATTGCTGCCAGGGCCCCTTGTGACTCCCACCTCTGCGCCCCCTATAGATCCAACGCTGAATAATAATAGCGCTAACAATGATAATAAATTGTAATACGGCTGAGCTGCTGACATCTGAGACAAGATAGAAGTCCTTGTCTGATCCCATTAAGTCGCTTCTTAGGTTCCATTAGCGAGAGGCCAAATATAGTAATTAAGTCTCATTCGGCTTGAAATGTAAACCATTCTGGAAGAATTCTCTGTCGCTGTTATTAATTATCTCCCGGCTATTTGCTCATCCACATCAGAAGAGTCCCGGTTATGCCCCCCCCATGCATGACCAAGCAGAGACAAATACAGATCAAACAGACTGAAGCCGCAGCCCAAAAAAAAAACGGCTCAGATATTCTCAAAATAAGCATGAAAAAAAAATGTCATAAAACGGCAAGAAGGCCATAATAATGTACCACTAAACCCCCAGCATGCTCCGACACGTGCCTTCATGGGTTAAATAAAACGTAATCAGTGTATAATGAAAAGTTCTGCAACTTTGTAATATACATTTAGGGTCATCTACTAAACTGTCAGTCAGGGACTGGTAGCTTCCCAGCTTTTCTGATACTACTACTCTCAGCATGCACTTCCAGCTTCCAGAGGACCTGTAACCTCCCATGACTTGTCTGTTTTACCAAGTACTTGCATTCCCAATTAAATAACAACTCTGGGGCACCCATCCATATGACTCTGTTTTGTTCAATTCCTCTATTATACTTTCTAGAAGTTATAAATTCATTGCTAGCAGTTTGTAATAAAGGTCCAACTGGGTGTTACCAGTTGGTGGGGGGGGGGGGGGGGGGGCGTCCCTAACACTGGTAGCACTCACTGGATAATGTCAGACACTCCCCCAACTGTTAACACACGGCTGCACCTTTATTTCAGACTGCTGGCAACTAATTTATAATTTCTAAAAGGAATAATAAAGGAACAGAACAACATAAAGTCATAAGAATAGATTCTCCAAGACTGTTATTACATTGGGAATGCAAGTAGTCAGTAAGACATGTCAGTAGAGGGGGCAGCCCCTCTTTAAAGCTGATTGACAGTCTCTGACTTTGACTTTGTTTTAAGAACACTCATTCATTAACTTTGCCCTGGCAATCCCTGTGCATGCTGAGAGTTGTAGGTTCAGCTCATAGGTCTACAGCTAAGTGTTTGACTTCTTCTACCCAGCGGGAATTCTTAGACTTTTAATGGCCTTTAAAAATGGCGCCTGCTCAGAAGCTGAGCTGGGTGACATAACTGCCGGGTACCTGCTGTTTTACACAGCAGACACCCTTAATCAATATCTGTGATCGGCGATATGGCTTATCATGGACATTCAATTCCTCAGATGCTGTGGTCAACTGCGATCATGGTACCTGAGAGGTCTTTCTCCAGAAGCGATGCTCTCCTGGGGCCCGACCGGCTCCTCCACACTCCGTCTCGGGATAGAGGGAGCTGTTCGGTTTCTGTGGCAGCCTCAGGCCTTCTGAATGCTCCAAGGCCTCCCATAGGCTGCATTGATAATTCATTGCATTCTATGGGAATAGCAATCTGACATTGGCATATTAAAGACCCCAGGGGGGACTTAACAGAAAAGTGGCTGATTTGCCATTTTTTCTTCAGTTCACGTCTCAAAAATTGAATAAAAAGTAATCAAAGTCATAGGTACTCCAAAATGGTATCAATACAATCTACAGATCACCCCGCAAATGATGAGAACTCGCACAGCTCCGTAGATGTAGATATATAAAAAGCTATTTATGGCGATGCAAAGAAAAAACAAATTCTAAAGTATTAAACTACAAGAAAAACTAATTGTACTGACCCAGAGAATGAAATTAATAGGTCATTCTAGGGAACACAGCAAAAAAGAAACCCATTAACTAAATTTTTTCCCAATTTGAATTTTTTTTCTAGCTTCCCATTATATTGTATGCAATATTAAATAGGGCCATTAGAAACTGCAATTTATACCGCAAAAAAATAAGCCGTCATTTGGCTATGTGAAGAGAAAAATAAAAAAGTTATGGCTCCAGGAAGGCAGGGGAAAAGTAAAAAAAAATATGGAAAATCGCAGGGTCTTGAAGGGGTTAAATGGAGTTGTAGAAGTTCCAGCAAGATGACTTATGAAACATCTGTGATGAGCTATTAGGGGTACTAAGCCCTGACACCCGGCAGAGCGGCTTTCATGTGTTGCACATGTCAGTTTTAGCACTCCGGGCATCGCTAGGAAACATAAAATCTGAAACTTATATCCATATTTGTCAAAATCAAAATCGTACCCCCGTAGTGCCAGGGAAACTGGCAGGATATTAAAGAGAAAATATCTTGCAGCGTCGGCCGTTGGAGGCAGCGAGTTTGGCAGCTTTCAGTAACCACGTCAGGGATATTTTTGCTTTATTAAATGAAAGGGGAACTGGAGGGCAATGAAAGAATAGGGGGGAGCTATGAAGCTGCAGGCTGGGGGTGGCGGGGCGCATAACCATGTGGGGGGCACCCGGGCTGATATAGAATACAGTCACGCAAAGCATCCAGCTGTAAGAGGATATGAATCTAATCAAAAATCCAAATCCGCATTTAACATTGCTCTATAGCGCCCCCTCTGGAACAAACTTTTACAAAACTTACAATGAGTATTTGCAGATACTTTGTTTCGCTTATCTTGAGTTTTATACTGATGAGATACGCTGAGAGATGAGATCGGCAGGGGTCCGACGCTGGGCACCACTGATGATCAGCTGTTTGAGGAGGCCGCATGGCTACGGTAACCTACCAAGGACAGCGCCATCTATTGGATTGTGCCTGTGCCAGGTATTGCAGCTCAGCACCTAGGGACTGGGACTGATGAACGTGACGTCACTCGCCTAGGAAGAGGCCGCGGCAATCACTGATCGCCGGGGGCTGCTGGGAGTCAGGCCCACAACGATCTGTGGACAGGTCATCAATATCAAAATCTCGGACTCCCCAGTGTTTTATACTCCAGTCACATCCAAAGCTGCATTCAAAATGTCACTGGCTAATGACAGACAGACTTAAAGGGGTTGTCTCATCATGGACAATGGTGGCATATCGCTGGGATATGCCTCCATTGTCTTATAGGTACGGGTCCCACCTATATAGAGAACGGAGTCCCGCAAGTGAAGGCGGGCGCACTGCGCATGCACAGCCGCCCTCCATTCATTTTCTATGAGGCCGGCGAAAATAGCCGAGCGGGGGCCGCGCATGCTCCCATTCACGTCTATGGGGAGCCGGCTTGGTGTCCTCCAGAGTCCTCCAGCCACCACCTTGCGGGGCTCCGTTCTCGATATAGGTGCGGGTCCCAGCGCCTATCAGACAATGGGGGCATATCCTAGTGATATCGGGCAGCATGGTGGCTCAGAGGACAACATCTGCATGGAGTTTGTATGTTCTCTCCGGGTTCTCCGGTTTCCTCCCACACTCCAGAGACATATTGATAGGGACCTTAGATTGTGAGCCCCATTGGGGACAGTTGGATGCTAATATCTGTAAAGCGCCGCGGAATATAGTAGCGCTATATAAGTGCATAAAATAAATAAATAAATAAATATGCCCCCATTGTCCATGATGAGACAACCCCTTTAAGGCTCACACACACTGCCATATGTCAATGTTGTATGGATCTGTATTTTTGCATCCACAACCTGCTCCGGGCCCTCAATATATCCTTACATACAACCGGTAACAGTTCTAGCATGTTCCGTCATACAGTGAGACAGAGAGCTATTCTGCCCTTCATACTACAGGATGCTGGACTGAGGTTTGGGTAACAATTACATCTTCTACCAGGCACCACAGGTGAATACTGTCTTATCTTCCATTCTAATCCTGCCTGTAATGATATCACATCTGCGTATAGATAAGCAGATAACTGCAGTAAAGTGATCTGTACAGACCAAGAAGTGGCGACTATTATTAGGCTTAGTGGTCTCTGCGAAAACTGCAGGAATTCTTTTTTTTTTTTGTTTAAATACAGATATTGACATGGAAATTAAATTTGAAGAAATCACCAAACATTCATTAAAAATATGTTAAACATAAAACATGCTTTAGACAATAGGTCATTTTCTGATGATACATTCCCTTTAAGTGACAGGATTCTATGTAACAGGTCAGAATTAAAAAAGAATGTGTTACTTACACAGAGCCAGGACTTGCTGTAGGAGGGGGGCCTGGAAATGCAACGATAAGGAGTTTAATTAATCCAAATGATTCCATAATTACATTAATGTTAAGACACAAAGATTGTTTCTGTTCTCTTCTCAAAAACTCACCAAATTTGACAAACAGGACCCCGGTGGTGGAGACAGTCTTCCTCCCATTCGTGGCCACACACTGGAAATATCCGGTATCGGTTGTGTCCAGGTTTCGTATCCGCAGCCTGGAGCCATAATTAGTGGCGCGGAAGGATATCCTGCGGGGTTCTTGCACAACAGGAGCATCATTTTTCAACCATCGAATGGTAGGGGAAGGATTCCCCGACACCCTGCAGTGCAGCTCTGCCGTCTGGCCCAGCGACGTTGTTATATTATTCATTGGTTCATCAAGCGTCAAATAAATATCTGTCAGGACAAACCAGAGGACGGGAGTGTTACAAAAAGTTACATAGTTGCCTTGTGTAGAAACTGTTGACTGAATCCTATTGCACTTGTCCCACCCTCTTATACACACCTGTCAAAAGAGCTGTCAGCCTCTGAGCTGCAGTTTACATACAGATAGGATCTATATAAAAAGTTGAGATACTTTGTAAATACATTGTGTAACTTATTTTGTGCTGATATTGAGTTATGGCTGTACTGAACTCCAGAGCTGCATTCACAATTCTGCCCGTTGCCATGGCAAACAGTCAGCAAGCTTCTTGTCACACACCCCTAATAGTTTAGCTATAATTTAGGGAAAATGTTTTGCTTTTTTTCCATCAAATTTCTGTACAGTATGAAATCTTTCTGCAGACCCTGCTGGTTCAGTGTCTTTACAAATGACCCCCTGTTCATTTGCATTTCAATAACCTCTCACCTGTTTCTTTACATTCTGGGAGGTGTTTTCCTAAGGCCTCTTTCACACGACCGTTTTTTTTTTCCGTTTTGCGGGCCGTTTTTTGCGGTCCGTATACGGTCCGTATACGGAACCATTCATTTCAATGGTTCCGCAAAAAAAACGGAATGTGTTCCGTATGCATTCCGTTTCCGTATTTCCGTTTTTCCGTTCCGTTGAAAGATAGAACATGTCCTATATTTGGCCGCAAATCACGTTCCGTGACTCCATTAAAGTCTATGGGTCCGCAAAAAAACGGAATGCATACGGAAATGCATCCGTATGTCTTCCGTATCCGTTCCATTTTTTGCGGAACCATCTATTGAAAATGTTATGCCCAGCCCAATTTTTTATATGAAATTACTGTATACTGTATTTGCCATACGGAAAAACGGAACGGAACAACGGAACGGAAACGGAACCACAACGGAAGCAAAAAACGGAACAACGGATCCGTGAAAAACGGACCGCAAAACACTGAAATGGACATACTGTTGTGTGAAAGAGGCCTAAGTGACCTACCGCAAGGTAAATCATGATAAGAACAGACACTGAACAAGCAGAGAATTTTGTTTTTAACCAAGTTAGAACATCAGTGTGAATATAATACACAATGAAAGCAGATTTACAGTATTTTGAAAGTTGCTCAGCATTGTACATAGATAATATATAGCTATGAAATAAAAAGAACTGTGATCACAGAACAATAAAGACTTACATCTTGAGGAACACAGCGAAGAACCTGTAGATCATTAGGCTATGGACACCTTTAGGGGTATTTTTTATGATTGCATTTTGTGCTAAATTTTTATTTTTTTTCAATTGGTCTTTATTAAAATTCTTTAGCCATTTCTGAGATACAGGGGTAAACATCAGTATGTTTGTATTTTAATCCTGTCATCTGACAGTTCATGTGTAGCTGTTATCTCTCATCTCCTGACCTCATAAACACTTATTTAATTTAGGCCTCTTTCACACTTGCGTTGTCCAGATCCGTTGTGTACTCCATTTGCCGGAATTACACGCCGGATCCGGAAAAACACGTAAGAACGCATCATTTTTTCTTTCCGGATGCGTCTTTCCGGCAAGATACTGATCCGGAAATCCTGAAGCCAACATCAAAGTTTTTTTTCCGGATCCGTCGCACGGATCCGGCTTCAGGATTTCTGGATTTTCGCGCCAGCCAAGCCCTTCCTACTTCCTGGCGCAGGCGCAGATGCAACTTCCGGATCCGTCGTTGCATCATAACAACTGAAGATGTTAGGACGGATCCAGAATAATACATTTCAATGGGCTATTATTCCGGATCCGGTATTTTCTCCGGCCAAAAAAACTTTCCGGTCCTGAACTGAAGACATCCTGATGCATCCTGAACGGATTTCTCTCCATTCAGAATGCATTAGGATAAAACTGATCAGGATTTTTCCGGCATAGAGCCCCGACGACGGAACTCTATGCCGGAAAACAAAAGCGCAAGTGTGAAAGAGCCCTAAGCCATATTCGTATCAGTTTCAGAATTGAAATTTATCACTTTCTGTTTTCTTTTATTTAATCCTGTCATCTGACGGTTCATGTGTAGCTGCTATCTCTGATCTCCTGACCTCATAAACACTTATTTAAGCCATATTCGTATCAGTTTCAGAATTGAAATTTATCACTTTCTGTTTTCTTTTAATCCTGTCATCTGACGGTTCATGTGTAGTGCTTATCTCTGATCTTCTGACCTCATAAACACTCATTATAGCTCAATTCTTAACACACTAATAAGTATATGGTTTAAATAAGTGTTTATGAGGTGAGGCGAGCAGAGATAAGAGCTACACGTGACAGCTTGCAAACACACTGATCTTTAACCCATGAGCTCAGAATCAGCGGAACATTTTTGGGGGAAAAAAATAATTTTCAGCCCAAAAAAAGAGTCAAATGCTATTATTTAAAAAATACCCCCAAAAGTCTACATACGATGTTGCCAACTTGAATTATATACTGCAGTTCTCACAGTTCTCAGGGTCCCATATCTTCCTATAGACCCTGCTTGTTCAATATCTTTACAAACCACGCTGAGCCCAGTTTTTATTCCAGTGGCCTCTGACCAATTGTGTTTCATTCTAGGACACCTTCCAATATGTACATCATGATTAGAACAGACACTGAACAAGAAGGGTTTGCTTGGAGATTTTGAGCCTACAGCCAACTGGAAACCAGCAAAATAGTTTGCAGAACATTGTTGCTTGGTATTAGACTATAGAATATGCAGTGTATATCTGTACAGCGAAAAACAATGGAACGGCAAAGGTAACGAACATCCTGCGACACGTACAGGGTGTAACCAACATGAAAATGTTACCTATTTTCCCAGTCTTATATGAATTCTATTTGACCTATTGTATCATATGGATACATTGTGTCAACATAGGAATGTTTCCCGTGCCAAAATAACACACGGGATGACTAATAAAGCTATCCTTGTTTAATTCCTACTAGAAACTGTCTGTTTAATAGCATTCTTGGATTTTGCCAAGACAAACGCTTTGGACCAGTCTCTAGATATGACATGGACATCAAAGCCAGGGGGATCACATAAAAACAGAAGCTTCCCAGAACCAGTCAAACAAAAACTTATTTTTCCCTTTCTTCTTGGCACCGCGGCCACATTGTTCAGCTGCCGCCACCATGTGCGTCTCTTTCATGTCAATCTCCAGCTATTCCTTAGGAAATGAATACTTTTGCTTTGGCTCGGGAGTGCACTGTAAAACGGTAATAATCCCCGATTTTGCCGTGATTGTCACCAGACCATCTTAAGAACCAGCCAAGACAGACGGCTTCGTCAGGAGGGCCCTGATGATGGGACCTGGCAGATTGAAGACTTATCCTGTAATTCTACGGTAATGAAAAGCCAGAATGTTCTTCTAATGATTCGCAATCTTTACTTCATTATCCGAAGACACTGAACACAAGCTCCGCCGTCTCCAAGTAATCTTATCAGGAGAACGGACAGGGAAGGGTGTCCGACAAATGATTCAACCACTGCCAGGAGAACTCGCCAAAGATGCCACACAAACAAATGCACTGTACCACAAAAGTAACCATAGTGGCTGCACCTGGGTCCCCAAAAATAATGGGAACAAAAAAGGGCCCCTTAGAGACTGGTAACATAAATTGCGCATGATGGGGGCCCTGTTAGATCTCCCATTAGATTCTCAACTCAAGTCCTGCATTGATTACATATGAGGCAGTATTATAGTAGTTATAGTCTTGTACATAGGAGCAGTATTATAGTAGTTATAGTCTTGTACATAGGAGCAGTATTATAGTAGTTATAGTCTTGTACATAGGAGCAGTATTATAGTAGTTATATTCTTGTACATAGGAAGCAGTATTATAGTAGTTATAGTCTTGTACATAGGAGCAGTATTATAGTAGTTATATTCTTGTACATAGGAAGCAGTATAGTAGTTATATTCTTGTATATAGGGCAGTATTATAGTAGTTATATTCTTGTACATAGGAGCAGTATTATAGTAGTTATATTCTTGTACATAGGAGCAGTATTATAGTAGTTATAGTCTTGTACATAGGAGACAGTATTATAGTAGTTATAGTTCTTGTACATAGGAGGCAGTATTATAGTAGTTATAGTCTTGTACATAGGAGCAGTATTATAGTAGTTATAGTCTTGTACATAGGAGGCAGTATTATAGTAGTTATGTTCTTGTACATAGGAGGCAGTATTATAGTAGTTATATTCTTGTACATAGGAGCAGTATTATAGTAGTTATAGTCTTGTACATAGGAGCAGTATTATAGTAGTTATATTCTTGTACATAGGAGCAGTATTATAGTAGTTATATTCTTGTACATAGGAGCAGTATTATAGTAGTTATATTCTTGTACATAGGAGCAGTATTATAGTAGTTATATTCTTGTACATAGGAGCAGTATTATAGTAGTTATATTCTTGTACATAGGAGCAGTATTATAGTAGTTATATTCTTGTACATAGGAGCAGTATTATAGTAGTTATATTCTTGTACATAGGAGCAGTATTATAGTAGTTATATTCCTGTACATAGGAGCAGTATTATAGTAGTTATATTCTTGTACATAGAAGGCAGTATTATAGTAGTTATATTCTTGTACATAGGAGGCAGTATTATAGTAGTTATATTCTTGTACATAGGAGCCGGTATTATAGTAGTTATATTCTTGTACATAGTCGCAGTATTATAGTAGTTATATTCTTGTACATAGGAGCAGTATTATAGTAGTTATATTCTTGTACATAGGGGCAGTATTATAGTAGTTATATTCTTGTACATAGGAGCAGTATTATAGTAGTTATATTCTTGTACATATGGAGCAGTATTATAGTAGTTATATTCTTGTACATAGGAGCAGTATTATAGTAGTTATATTCTAGTACATAGGAGCAGTATTATAGTAGTTATATTCTTACAGCATTTTAGATGTGAGCATGTCTCCTAATATGCAAGAATGTTTGGCACAGTACTCCCTAAATGGTATAATTGTAGGCAAAAAAATATAAAAACAAATTACAATAATTATGTTATTATTTAACACCATCATTATTTCCAGATTACACTGTTAAAATGTGGCAGAGATTTTCTTCTTCAAGGGAGGGGGATAGAATCTGTGTTTTGTACAGTAATTGAATCGAAAATGCATCAGGTTTTGTCACGGTTTGGTTATAGAAAGCCATTTTGGGCCCATATTTTTATTTGAATCAGGCATAACCCCTTCCCACAATGAATAATATAATAGGCATGATGTAGATATAGTGGTCCAGGATTGCTAGTAATGGGTTAATGTGTTGATAATGGTCCAGTACCACTTTGTAAAGACCTTCTCCTTCCTTCATGTACCTTATCCTCATCCAAGACATCTGCAGCGACTTAAGCCCTTGGCACTTTACTCTGCATGATGCGAGCTCTACCAATCCACAGTCCTCCATTCACTTTCACCAAAGTGAGTTTGGCTCGAGAGCCCGAGACTGCAGCCAGTGTAATATGCCTGCCAGCTACTTCTCTATCTCAGATCTTAAAAAGTAGTAAGAAAACCCAGTAATTAAAGCCCAAAGCTGAAATACTAATTATTTTGTGTCAAAGCGTATCTTCTCTACGATAAATTTGGATTCACATATTTCATAGAATTTAACTGTCTTCATTCAGTTCACCTTATATTTACAGTATAATTCCACTTTTAATACGATTTCAAGACCTAAATTTACATAAAGGAGTGACTTTATCAATACTTTACTTTTGAGTTATATTTTTTTTCCCCCCATTTATATTCATAGCTGCTTTCAAATTTCCTTTGGTTGCCGGTTGAAACAGACAGAAGTTTAGCTCCACCCCACCGACGGTCATGTGACCTAACAAATGAACTCACGTGCAACATTGTTGCAAGGAGCAGATCTTACATGAAAGTTGCAGAAAACCGAGGATGAAGCTTCAGACTAGCAAAGTGATGACATCTTCACTCAGTGCGCCTGCACCGATGACGTCACCTCTAAACCCGAAAGAGAAGACGTCATCGGCGCAGGCGCACTGAGGAAGTGCTGAGGAAGAGAGCGTCCTTCTCTAAGAGCGCCTGCGCCGAATTAAGACACGTAAGGTGCAGGCGCGGGATTTGAATTGCAGACAGGGCCAGCCGGAGGAGGAGAGCGCTCCCTGGCCCTGTCAATCAACAGGAGGAGGGGGTGTTTTTTTGAAAGGAGGATGCGGCGGCTACCAGCAATTAGACGCCCTACTTGCTTGTAGAGAGGTAATTTACATATTATATAAAGTGTGGTTTTTAGTGAAGCCAAGCCACAGAACAAGGTAAGAGCCCTATATAGGAAATAGTCGTCCAATAAGGATTTTAATATGCCCAAAAATGAAAAATGAGTTTTGGGGGGGTGACAGAAGCCCTTTAAACTCATAACACACAAAGAATGAAAGGTTATCATGTTTTCATTGAACACACCATGTATACATTCACAGTGCAGGTGGAAAAAGTATGTGAACCCCTAGACTAATGACATCTCCAAGAGCTAATTGGAGTGAGGTGTCAGCCAACTGGAGTCCAATCAATGAGAGGAGATTGGAGGTGCTGGTTACAGCTGCCCTGCCCTATAAAAAACACACACCAGTTCTGGGTTTGCTTTTCACAAGAAGCATTGCCTGATGTGAATGATGCCTCGCACAAAAGAGCTCTCAGAAGACCTACGATTAAGAATTGTTGACTTGCATAAAGCTGGAAAGGGTTATAAAAGTATCTCCAAAAGCCTTGCTGTTCATCAGTCCACGGTAAGACAAATTGTCTATAAATGGAGAAAGTTCAGCACTGCTGCTACTCTCCCTAGGAGTGGCCGTCCTGTAAAGATGACTGCGAGAGCACAGCGCAGACTGCTCAATGAGGTGAAGAAGAATCCTAGGGTGTCAGCTAAAGACTTACAAAAGTCTCTGGGATATGCTAACATCCCAGTTAGCGAATCTACGATACGCAAAACACTAAACAAGAATGGATTTCATGGGAGGACACCACAGAGGAAGCCACTGCTGTCCAAAAAAACATTGCTGCACGTTTACAGTTTGCACAAGAGCAGCTGGATGTTCCACAGCAGTACTGGCAAAATATTCTACGGACAGATGAAACCAAAGTTGAGTTGTTTTGAAGAAACAACACACAACACTATGTGTGGAGAAAAAGAGGCACAGCACACCAACCTCAAAACCTCATCCCAACTGTGAAGTATGGTGGTGGGGGCATCATGGTTTGGGGCTGCTTTGCTGCGTCAGGGCCTGGACGGATTGCTATCATCAAAGGAAAAATGAATTCCCAAGTTTATCAAGACATTTTGCAGGAGAACTTAAGGCCATCTGTTCACCAGCTGAAGCTCAACAGAAGATGGGTGCTGCAACAGGACAATGACCCAAAGCATAGAAGTAAATCAACAACAGAATGGCTTAAACAGAAGAAAATCCGCCTTCTGGAGTGGCCCAGTCAGAGTCCTGACCTCAACCCAATGGAGATGCTGTGGCATGACCTCAAGAAAGCGATTCACACCAGACATCCCAAGAATATTGCTGAACTGAAACAGTTCTGTAAAGAGGATCGGTCAAGAATTACTCCTGACCGTTGTGCACGTCTGATCTGCAACTACAGGAAACGTTTGGTTGAAGTTATTGCTGCCAAAGGAGGTTCAACCGGTTATTAAATCCAAGGGTTCACATACTTTTTCCACCTGCACTGTGAATGTTTACATGGTGTGTTCAATAAAAACATGGGAACATGTAATTCTTTGTGTGTTATTAGGTTAAGCAGACTGTGATTGTCTATTGTTGTGACTTAGATGAAGATCAGATCACATTTTGTGATTTGTGCAGAAATCCATATCATTCCAAAGGGTTCACATACTTTTTCTTGCAACTGTATGTAGAGTAGAAGAAGAAATCAAAATGGCACCCCCTTGAGGAATCAGTTCACTTGGCCACATATTAAGTCCTTCTCATCTTTTTCTCCAGTATTAGAAAAACATGGCCACTTTCTTCCAAAAACAGAGCCACAGATGTCTACAGGTTGTGTTTGGTATTGCACATCAGCTCCACTCCTTTCAATAGATCTGAGCTGCAAAATCAAACACATGTAGACGTAATGTTGTTCCTGGAAGAAAGAAGTCATATTTATATAACCGTTTGCAAAGAGAAGAATGACCTCCAAGCTAATTCTACTTAGGGTCATTCAAGGCACTGGGATGGCAATGGCCTTGTGCCATATAATTCTGCACTCAATACCCGATAATTAGAAAGTGAGAACTGAACGATAGAAATTTTTGCTAACTAAAAAATATATGTTGCATTGACATAAGTATTCAGACCCTTTACTCAGGACATAAGTATTCAGTCCAGGGGCGTAGCTAGAACTGACTGGGCCCCACAGCAAATATTTTGCACGGGCCCCCCTCTTCATGACCATCCTGGCATTGCATGTATGCATATGTAAGAGTGGGTTCACATCACCTTTTTACCATCTGTTTGACGTATACGTTGGAAAAAAGGGATACAAAAACGCAGCACACCGCGCTTTTGTATCCTGCAGAGTCCGGCAAAAAAAGTACTTTTACAATAGAATCCTATATATGCCGCTGTATGACACTGAGTCATCCGTTAAGGTATATGTTTTTGTATATGTTAAACACATGGCAAAAAGGTGATGTGAACCCAGCTTTAGTGTGCCAAAGTAAGCATTAGTACACAGCGGAGCAACACATCAGAGAAGGGAGGCTGCCATGGACTGTAGGCTATACTACAGAAGGCTGGTCCTGGTAATATATTAGCCCTCCAACCAAATAATAACAGCGCCATACAATGACCTGATAACGCCTACATACAGGGACTGGATAACACCTACATTCAGTGACTGGATGATGCCGCCATACAGTGACTGGATGATGCCGCCATACAGTGATTGGATAACAACGCCATACAGTGACTGGATGACGCCGCCATACAGTGACTGGATGACGCTGCCATACAGTGACTGGATGACGCCGCCATACAGTGACTGGATGACGCTGCCATACAGTGACTGGATGACGCCGCCATATGGTGACTGGATGATGCCGCCATACAGAGACTGGATGATGCCACCATACAGCGACTGGATGATGCCGCCATACAGCGACTGGATAACACCATCATATTGGATAAAAATCGCCATAAAGTGACTGAATGAAGCCACCATACAGTGACTGGATAACGCTGCCATACAGTGACCAGATAACACCTCCATACAGTGACCGGATAATGCCATCATACAGTGACTGGACAACGCCTCCATACACTGGATAACACCTCCATACAGTGACCGGATAATGCCATCATACAGTGACTGGACAACGCCTCCATACACTGGATAACACCTTCATACAGTGACTGGATAACACCTACATTCAGTGACTGGATGATGCCGCCATACAGTGACTGGATGATGCCGCCATACAGTGACTGGATAACACCATCATATTGGATAACAACGCCATACAGTGACTGGATGACGCCGCCATACAGTGACTGGATGACGCTGCCATACAGTGACTGGATGACGCCGCCATACAGTGACTGGATGATGCCGCCATACAGCGACTGGATGATGCCGCCATACAGCGACTGGATGATGCCGCCATACAGCGACTGGATAACACCATCATATTGGATAAAAATCGCCATAAAGTGACTGAATGAAGCCACCATACAGTGACTGGATAACGCTGCCATACAGTGACCAGATAACACCTCCATACAGTGACCGGATAATGCCATCATACAGTGACTGGACAACGCCTCCATACACTGGATAACACCTTCATACAGTGACTGGATAACGCCGCCATACAGTGACTGGATATAGGGTATTAGGGGGCACAGTATAGAGTATTAGAGGGCACAGTACAGGGTATGGTAAGGGGGCACAATGGAGTGTATAAGAGGGCATAGTACAGGGTAGGAGGCACAGTACAGGTGTATCCCCTTATCCCCCTGTATTGTGCCACCAACAGTGTATGTTTAGGGGGCACAGTCCAGTGTAGGGGGCACAGTCCAGGGTATCAGACTCACCAAAGCTGGCAGGGAGTCTGAAGCAGGAGGGTCCTGACTCCTGGCTCTGGCTTGCAGGCAGCAGTGGTTCTCAGAGGTGGGTGGTGGGCAGCAATTCAAAGCTGCAGCTTGGCGGGCATACAAACGTACGGCTGGCCGGGCGGCCATACAATATGGCTGGGTGGAAGGGTGGGCAGCCATTCAACCATGCAGGGTGGCTAAGCAAGAAGGCAGGCAGCCATACAAACGTGCATCAGCAGTAGGAACCCCACTATCACGTCAGGAGTGGAATAGCACCAGGGCCGTCTTTAATATTGTTGTCTTTAATATTGTTTGGAGTTGGACCCTGGGCAACCCCACAGATCATCCGCCCTTTGTACTTGTTCCAGTGATCCGCTCCGTATTTGCGAGCTGCGTGGGCATGAGTTCAGTCACTTAGGTGCGCAATCCCGTCCTGCTACGCGTGATCCCGCGGGACCCTTGATTGCACACCGAAGTGACTGAACTCATGCCCGTGCCGCCCACAAGTACGGAGCGGATCAGTGGAACAATTACAAGGGGGGTGGGGGGATGATCTGTGGGGTTGCCCAGGGTCCAATCAATATTAAAGACGGCCCTAGAATAGCGAAATAAAAAAAATTTAAGAATTTAATAGGGCCCTGATTCCCCCCCCCCCCCCCCCCCTCCTCTGCTGCTGCTGCTCCCGGGCCCCTCCTCAGCCACTTCCCCAATAGCTACTGCCACTGATTCAGCCCCTTTATTCAAGACATAAGTATTCAGACCCTTTACTTAGTTGAAGCCCCTTTGGCAGTGATTCCAGCCTCTGGTCTTCTTGGAGATGATGCCACAAGATTTATTTACCTGGATTTGGGGATATTCTGCCATTCTTCTCTGCAAATCCTCTGTTAGGTTGGATGGGGGCTGTCGGTGGACAGCCATTTTCAGGTCTCTCCAGAGATGTTCCATTGGGTTCAGGGCTCTGGCTGGGCCACTCAAGGATATTCACAAGGTTGCCCCTAAGCCGCTCCTGTCTTGTCTTTGTGCTTAAGGTCATTGTCGTGTTGGAAGGTGGACCTTCGGCCCAGTCTGAGGTCTAGAGCTCTGGATCAGGTTTTTATTATGAATATCTCTGTACTTTGCTTCCATTCAGCTTTCCCACAGCATAATGCTACCACCTCCATGCTTCACTGTAGGGATTGTATTGGGCAGGTGATGGTGCTGGTTTCCTCCAGACATGACACTGAGAACTGAGGCCAAAAAGTTTAATCTTGGTTTCATCAGACCAGAGAATTTTGTTTCTCAGACTGAGAGTCCTTTAGTTTCGCTTTTGCTGAGGAGAGGCTTCTTTCTGGCCGCTCTGCCATAAAGCCCAGATTGGTGGAGGCTGCAGTGATAGTTGACCTTCTGGAAGTTTCTTTCTGGAGCTCCACCAGAGTGACCATTATGTTCTTGGTTACCTCTCTTACTAAGGTTCTTCTCCTCTGATTAGTTGTTTGATGGGACAGCCAGCTCTAGAGAAGAGTCCTGGTTGCTCCAAACTGGAAACGTTCAGTGCAGCAGAATTTTTGTCTCCTTCTCCAGATCTTTGCCTCCACACAATCCTGTCTCTGAGCTCTACAGGCAGTTCTTTCCTCCTCATGGCTTGGTTTTTGCTCTGATATTCATTGTCAGCTGTGAGACCTTATATAGACAGGCCTGTGTCTTTCCACGTCATGTCCAATCAACTAAATTTAGCACAGGTGACTCCAATCAAGGTGTAGAAACATCTCAAAGATGTTCAAGAAAAATGGGAGGCCCCAGAGCTAAATGTCAAGTGTCATAGCAAGGAGTGTGAATACTTATGTCCAGGCAAAAGTTTCTTTTTTTTCCTTTTTAATACATCTGCAAACATTCTGCTTTCACCTTCTCATTATGAGATATTGAGTGCAGATTGATGGGGAAAACTCGATTTATTTTTAATTTTAGCAAGAGGAGCAACATAACCAAATCTGAAAAAGTGAAAGGGTCTGAAGACTTTCCAAATGCATTGTAGGACCAGAATGGGAGCCACATTTTATTTGCCTCCATGTTATGTGCACCCTTGACCGTAACGATATTCCTCTACATATTCATATTTTCCAGCCCTATATCGCTGGAAATCTCACCTCCTCTAGACTCACAGGTCCTTCCTCCTTGCTTCTTCAGGCAATATCTCGTTCTCTCTACACCATTTTTATTGCCAGTTGTTAATTTAAAAGTTGAGAAAAAAGTTTAATTCTTTCCACAAATCAGTAAAACGTAAGAATAGTAGAGATATATCGTTGGCGATAATGTCTTGTGATGTATGGCGAGATTCATGGCTCTCTTATGTATAGTTCTGCTGTAACACTCAACATAAATATTGTTTAAAGCCTGTAAATGATCAACCACAAAGCATGAAATGTATGGGAAGAGCCGTCTCTGGCAGAGGAGAGCTGCGGGCCTTCAGGAATGGGGCTCTTTCCTCACTAATGAGAGAAGTCTTCCCAACAGTGCTTTTTTTTTTTTCTTTTCTGCTTCAAAAAATTGGCTTTCTAGTGGGTTCCTCAACATTTTTCTTGGCTCATCTTCTCACCAGCAGAGGAGACAAGGTTTTCCTTAATAAAATGTATCAATCCTGGTGTGACTTCCTTAAAGAACATTAGAAGCCGTTGCGTTTTTGAGGAAAAGTATCAGACAGGTACCGCCTTGCACTGAAGATGTATGGGGGAGGGGGTGAGAGGCAGCGCTGGGAGTAGTTGTTCCCCTGCCAAGTTCTAGACTCATGGTCTGAAGTGATGTTGCTGGCCACCAGTTCTTTCCTGAATCTTGATGTTTATGTGAACATTTAATGAGTTCCGTGCTGTAAGCATGAATCAATGTAAAATCACGGAGCAGCGAGCGGGGACAGTGAACTGATTCTGCAGGGCAGCAGATCTCAGCACAAGCTGTGAAACAACAGGGAATCAGAACAAAGAAGTGCGTGCAGGTTCAGGAGGGGCCACAGATTCGGTCAGGGCACTGTGCACTTTTTTTTCCCATTCCATTGCAAAACACTTAAAGAGCATTTCCAGTCACTACTCAGATAAAGATCAATGATGCAGTAACATTCCTCAGTTATATTGTAAAGATATAACAGAAATAGATTTTCTTACTAATTATCACTCCCATATTATGTCAGGATAGAGGGCACTGGTTAGATAATCTCTTTCTACTGGGAGAAGTGTTTGCTGTGTGCTCATTACTGCCCCCTATGGAGTAAAAAACTTTGTATCAGCTACCGTAAGGAGTGAGGGAAGAGGAGTGACAAATGCTCTGAAAATACTTCAAGAGTGACCTGCCAAATAAAGGAAATATACCATATTTTTTAGACTATAAGACGCACCAAACTAAAAGATGCACCTAGGATTTGAAGGAGGAAAATAAGAAAAAAATATATTCCATCAGACCTCAGAGCTGACCCCCAAATCAGATCCCTACTCTTCATCAGACCTCAGATCAGACACAAAAATCAGACCTCCAAGCTCTATCAGCCTCAGATCAGACTCCCCAACTTCCATCAGCCTCCTATCAGACCCCCTCCCCAGCTTCCATTAGCCTCAGACAAGCACCTTATCAGCCCCCCCAGCCCCCATCACACTCAGATCAGACCCCCAATCGGCCTCGGATCTGGCCCAGTCAGCCTCAGATAGGACCCCCAAGCCACAATCAGCCTCAGATTGGAACCCCCCCCAACCCCCATCAGTCTCAGATCTGCCCCATCACACTCAGCTCAGACCCCCAGCCCTGATCAACCTCAGATTGGAACCCCTATTAGACCCTATCAGTCTCAGATTGCACCACCATGAGCCTCAGATCGGACCCCCATCAGATCTTGCTTCCTTATCTTATAGTCCGAAAAATACTGCTCCTATGTACAAGAATATAACTACTACAATAGTGCTTCTATGTACAAGGATATAACTACTATAATATTGCTCCTATGTACAAGAATAGAACTACTATAATACTGCTCCCATGTACAAGAATATAAGTACTATAATACTGCTCCTATGTACAAGAATATAACTACTACAATAGTGCTCCTATGTACAAGAATATAACTACTATAATACTGCTCCTATGTACAAGAATATAACTACTATAATACTGCTCCTATGTACAAGAATATAACTACTATAATACTGCCTCCTATGTACAAGAATATAACTACTATAATACTGCCTCCTATGTACAAGAATATAACTACTATAACACTGCTCCTATATACAAGAATATAACTACTATAATACTTCCCCTATGTACAAGAATATAACTACTATAATACTGCTCCTATGTACAAGAATATAACTACTATAATACTGCTCCTGTGTACAAGAATAGAACTACTATAATACTGCCTCCTATGTACAAGAATAGAACTACTATAATACTGCTCCTATGTACAAGAATAGAACTACTATAATACTGCCTCCTATGTACAAGAATATAACTACTATAATACTGCCTCCTATGTACAAGAATATAACTACTATAATACTGCCTTCTATGTACAAGACTATAACTACTATAATACTGCTCCTATGTACAAGAATATAACTACTATAATACTGCCTTCTATGTACAAGACTATAACTACTATAATACTGCTCCTATGTACAAGACTATAACTACTATAATACTGCCTTCTATGTACAAGAATATAACTACTATAATACTGCCTCCTATGTACAAGAATATAACTACTATAATACTGCCTCCTATGTACAAGAATATAACTACTATAATACTGCCTCCTATGTACAAGAATATAACTACTATAATACTGCCTCCTATGTACAAGAATATAACTACTATAATACTGCCTCCTATGTACAAGAATATAACTACTATAATACTGCCTGCTATGTACAAGAATATAACTACTATAATACTGCTCCTATGTACAAGAATATAACTACTATAATACTGCCTTCTATGTACAAGAATATAACTACTGCAGAATAAAGCAGACTTGTGATTAAGATGCTGGGATACTCAGAGGACAACCCCAGCAGGAGTTTTAGAAGCCATATTTGTTGTCACCCTGGTTTCCCTGGAACGTTTGTGATAATTTTGGGTTTTATGGAAATCCTATGTACAGTGAATACTGTAAAATTCCTTACTTCTCACACCATATGGTGAGTTTCAGATGACACTGATTTTAGGACCATTTATTATGAATGTTAAGACACTGGATTCTCCAGAACATTTGGTGCCAGATTAACAAACCGCCATCAATATGGGGGAACCCCTCTCCCACACTGACATACACAGATCGTCTAGGATGTAACGTCTATTTTTCAATGCACCAGCTCCATGAATTATAGTCCCCCCAGATGTCCGGAGGGGTCTCCAGACTCAATTGATCACAAGAGAACAGTCGGAGTCTTTCACCTCCAGGACATGAGTGATCTGCTGTCACACGGGGTGCACATACATACGAGACAGGAGGGGCTCATTTATAAGCTTTCATGAATATCTATACGCCTGACTTTCAATAATAAATATCCACATTAGATCTATTTCTTTACACCCCATAATTCAGCCGCTTTGTGTTTTCGGCTGGTGGATGACATTTCCCAGGCGGGAGGAATGTAGCAGAGCTGTGTGTAAAGCCATCTCACATACAACATGCTCAGTCACTGGAAAGATGGAATACCATACTGGAGCTGGCTGACTCCCACCGACAGTCCAGGCGCTGCCATAACTCACCAGTGCCCTAAGTCATCAACATAGAATATTGTCCAGTTTTCTTTATTATATGCAAGTTCCTCCTTCACTTTCATGTTTATTTTTTTGACATATTGTTTGGTTTGTAGCCCGGGTGGAATGATGGTTTGGCAGTTGGACAGTAGCACACAACCCCCGAGCAAATGGTAAGACCAAGTGGTAGACCATCATCTGAACCTCCAATGAAAGCTTTGCCAGCTAATTGCTTCGCCTTGTCCCACTATGTGATGTCACAGCACTGGTCGATGATGTCACTGAGGAACCCATCTGTCCACCCTTCCTACAACACTATCGTTCTGTCTATTGCCCAGGTGTTCACTGGCCATTTCCAGTTGAAGTCTCCTGCAGCCACCTTTGGTGGCCAAACTATGGTGCACTGCAACACATGCGCACAGGAGGGAGTGTGCAAAGTTAAGGCTATGTGTAAAACCATAAAAAAATGCAATATTGTATTTTAATGTATGGCTCCATTATTTTATATCACTTTAGTTTATTAGCATGTGTCCTCCTGCAACTTTTGCATTTTTTTTGTTCATTTTAGCCATGAATTTATATAATTTGATACAACTGTAACAGAAAAATACAAAATAACCCAAAATATTATTGTCTATGGTGACACTATGGTGTGGATGTTTTGGAGACACCATAGAGATGACCATTGTAATGCAATAGCCTGATTGCCCGGTGGTCCTGAAGATACAGTCTTAGGCTACATGCACACGACCGTGGTGTGTCCGCAAATCATGGATCCGCAAAACACGGATGGCGTCCGTGCGCGTTCTGCAATTTGCGGAACGGCACGGACAGCCTTTAATATAACTGCCTATTCTTGTCCGCAAAACGCGGACAAGAATAGGACATGTTATATTTTTTTTGCGGGGCCACGGAACGGAGCAACGGATGCGGACAGCACACGGAGTGCTGTCCGCATCTTTTGCTGCCCCACTGAAGCGGCTCGGATGCGGACCAAAACAACGGCCGTGTGCATGAGGCCTTAGCCTGGACCCTCAGCAATTGGAATTTTACCAAAATCATATGTCCATATAGTTTTAAACACAATGCAACAGCACTCGGCAAACGAATAAAGTAAAGTGTGTGTTTCTATAAATGGCGGTGTGCACCTGCGCATTGGGATGTGCTGACTGACCCCCTTTTTTTGCAGTTTGTACTGGAGGTGTGGCTGACTCCAGTTGGTCTTGCACCCCTGACTAGCCTGTCTGCCCCACTGGCTGATTTTAATCTGTTTAAGGCCTCCTGCACACGAACATGTGCGCCCTGTGGCCGTGCTGCATAAACACCGACTGTGGGGCAGCCGCAGCAGATCGCGGACCCATTCACTTTAATGGGTCCGCGATCCGCCCGTTCCGCAAAAAGATAGGACATGTTCTATCTTTTTGTGGAACGGAAGTATGGGACGAAACCCAACAGAAGCACTCTGTAGTGCTTCCGTAGGGTTCCGTTCCGTGCTTCCGTTCCGCACCATTCCGCATCTCCGGATTTGCGGACCTATTCAAGTGAATGGGTCCGCATCCGTGATGCGGAATGCACACGGAACGGTGCCTGTGTATTGCGGATCCGCAAATGCGGTCCGCAATATGGCAACGGGACACCCACGGTCGTGTGCAGGAGCGACCAGGAGAGGTATAGAGTGGGCTCAGCATGCATGTTGGTACCTGCATTCCCTAGATTTAATGGAGGCCATCATGGCACCAAAACTGGTAAAAGGCAGAGTGGACCCGGCATGCATGTGGAACCTGCACTCCCTGAATATTATGGTGGCCAGTATGGCACATAACAGGTAGCATTTAGTGTTAGGTTCCCGTCTTCTAGAGCAGTGTTTCCCAACCAGTGTGCCTCCAGCTGTTGCAAAACTACAACTCCCAGCATGCCCGCACAGCTAAAGGCATGTCCGGGCATGCTGGGAGTTGTAGTTTTGCAACAGCTGGAGGCACACTGGTTGGGAAACACTGTTCTAGAGATCACCTTGACGTTTGGCAGACGGGCCCAAATAATTTTGAACAAAATGTATTTGCCAAGAATATCAAATTTACAAAATAAGCGCAGCATTGGCACCAGAATATTTTCTATAACTATGGCATTATTGTACTTTATTTGTTTGCAGAGCGCTGCTGCATTGTGTTTTATTTTTCATATAGTTTTAAAGTGTTTCTACCACCAGAAATACCGTTATGTAGCTGACTGACAGTAGCGATGCGCTAATGTCAGCACTACATAACAGTATGTTTCTGACATTTGTCCCTGCAGCCGTTTTTGTAAAATAAGCACTTTTGTAATATGCTAATGAGCCTCTAGGTGCTATGTGGGCATAAAATCAGCACCTAGAGGCTCCGTCCACTCACCCTTTATCCCGCCCAGGTCTCCTGTTCTGCCCGCCCCGCTACTCACTGTTCCCTGCATCGCTGCCAAAATCCCGCGCCTGCGCCGTTCACTTCTGTCTCCGGGCAGGCGCAGTGAGTGAATGATGCGGTCCTGGTGCCGGATTCCTCACTGCGCCTGCGCCGACTACGTCAAAGTGAGGAAGCCGGCATCAGGAGAGCGGCCTTCACTCACTGTGCCTGCGCCGAATACAGAAGTGAACGGGGCAGGCGCGGGATTTCGGCAGCGATGCAGAGAACAGTGACATCAATCAAGAGGAGCGGGGCGGGCAGAACAGGAGAAATGAAGCATTACACATGTCCATTCAAATCAGCAGGATGTTATGTCTGTGTAATGCCGGACAGGTCTACAAGAAGGAGAGATGAGGAACCAGAACAGAGGACCCCCCTCTACTAATCCCCAAATAGTGTGTGCCTGGCCTCCAGCTGAAAAGGACTGGGAGGAGTGTTACAAAAAAGTTCTGTCTGTTGCAGAAGACATGATATGATTGGACATAGAGGTGCAAATGGAAAACTATGACCTCTTTATGGACACAATTATATATTTTTTTAACGCCATTGAAATTCAGAGTCTTTACACCAGTGCACACCCACAATGGGTTAACGCCGGAGCGTGTAGCAGCGTAAACAGTTGTCACCCATGTTACATGCACCACATTGCCGTATACAGGAAACATTACTCATCGATTTCTGCCATAACTAACGCAGGACGTTTTATTTAGCCGATCCCATTCTTAATATGTTCCAAAATCTGCGTTCTGTTAAGAAAATGTTTTTTGTTTTTTTTTACTTGGAGAGCGCGTCGGAGCCCGTGCGTTTCGTATCTGTGTACAGTATATGTTATGTGAATTATGATGTGTTTCGTGGGAGCTGGCAAAATATCAGAACAAAGAAAATATCTCAGACTGACTTTGCAGATATTGGTGAACGTTCCCAAGTTTATAACTGCTGACTACCCCATTGTTATCCTTTATGTATACAGATAGTGCTGACAGAGTCCGCCGCCGCGCTGGACCGGAGCGGCCCCTGCAACAGCAAAGCATGCAATCTAATGGTCATGTCTGCGCAAATTAGACTCAGCTGCTGTGGAATACACAAAGGGGAAGGAGGGCAAAAAGCAAAAATGGAAAGGAGGTCCCCTCCTGTCACCTCCACCACCCCACCTACAGCTAGAAGGACCTGCTGCATGTTTTCTACAGCCTCCCTGAAGGAGAGAATGATGGTGTGGCCCTATAACCGGTTCCTCTCTCATTTGCTAATGTTCCTGTAGGGCAGGCATGCTCAACCTGCGGCCCTCCAGCTGTTGCAAAACGACAACTCCCAGCATGCCTGAACAGCCTACAGCTATCAGCCTACAGCAGGGCATTGTGGGAGTTGTAGTTTTGCAACAGCTGGAGGGCCGCAGGTTGAGCATCCCTGCTGTAGGGAGAAGGAGCATCAGCTGCACTTCCCCCCATCTATATGCTCATCGGGGGTGTATCTATAGGAGGTGCAGAGGACGCAGTCACACCTGCTCACCAGTCCCTGAGGACTGTCATAAATGGCTGCTATGTTACAGGTCTTGCATTAAGGAGGACCAGGTTCTTCAAGTTAATCCGTTGGGCCCCATAGATACATATGGCCATGCTCAACTGGGTCAGGGCCGTCTTTAATATTGATTGGACCCTGGGCAAAAATTTACTTGGGCCCCCTGGATTCCGCCTTCCCACACCTTAGCAGGCAATCACGCTCTCCACCACAACACCCACACAAAAATCCACACACCTGGTAGAGTCCAGTGAATGACTGTAAATACTTCCAGTTCTGAAGACTCCAGCGGCTCAGGATCAGTGCTCTGGGCAGCTGGGCTCAGGCTGGAAGTGGGCACCGCTCTGCAGGAAGGAGACCAGGGCTCGGCTCACCCTAGTGTTACAGTGCACCCCAGCACCCCACAGTATGCAGTATAGCACCCTATAGTATATAGCAACCCACAGTATTCAGTATAGCACCCTATAGTATACAGCACCACACAGTACAGCAGTATAGCACTCCACAATATACAGCACTCACAGTATATAGTATAGCAGCCCACAGTATACAGCCCCCCACACTATACAGGCCCCCACACAGTATACAGGCCCCCACACAGTATACAGCCCCCCACACTATACAGGCACCCCACACTATACAGGCCCCCCACACTATACAGGCCCCCCCACACTATACAGGCCCCCAACAGTATACAGTCCCACACAGTATACAGGCCACCCCCCACACAGTATACAGGCCCCCACACTTCTCCTGCAACACTCCTGGTAGGACCTGTGATGACCTCATAGCCATGTGACCAGTAATATTACTAGGTTACTGGTCACATGGTGATGATGTCATCTAAGGTCCCAGATCACAGTACGCTGCCTGGACTCAGTGCCGGCAGGCATGGAATGGCAGCACCCCCTGTGTAGCTGACAGCCTGACACCCGTGGCAGTGGCTAGCAGGGCTCAAGAGGCAGCTGCCTTGGGCCCCCCAGGAGCAACTGGGCCCGGGGAAGCTGCCCCTTTTGCCCCTTGGTGAAGACGGCCCTGAACTGGGTAATATAGGATCCTGCCCAAAGGGTAAAGTTTTGGGGTGCAGTTGGAATGTGTCAGAGGAAGGGATAAGGCAAAGTAGGACCTATGGAAAACCAACATGAACATGGGGAGAGCAAGCAGTTTTGTGATGGGGTCTGATGAACAGGGGTCCAGTATTGCTTCACTCACTTAATATTTATCTGCAATGAACATGGAAAGATTGGCCGAATTCCACCTGTACTATGAGGTCCCAGGATGGTGACCCAGATGGGCCCAATTCTACACAGCTTGAAACTCCTGTGCCCCCCTAATAGTTTGCGGACCCTTATAGTCCTCCAAGGTGCAAAAAGCCTTTAGGCCCCCAACAAACGTGACTGTAACCTCGGCTCTACACCCCCATAACTAACCCACTGGTCCCATTATGACTTTTTATGGATTGGAGTGAAAGAAAGTAAATCCACATGAACACCTCCTTTCAGTAGTCATGGGAGAATTAGGAAACAAGAGCAAAAGTTTAGCAAGTGAATTAGGACCGGATTGAAATCTAAAACAAATGTAGGACACGATATTAAATTACCAATTAGCAGATACCGCGTCAAAAAGGAAACTGCGCCAGTTGACATAGTGGTCATGTGATATGCTCCCCATAGAGGGCTGACCTTAGGGCCTGTAGCCGCCCCTCTCCCAACCTTAAATTAGACTTGACGCGTGCTAAAAGTTTGAGGGACTGTCCTTTTAAGAAATGGAATACATTGTTACAATGCCCGATCCATCTTAAAGGGCCATTACTCCTATTCTTTTGGGATATGGGGCATGTGTTTTCCACATTCTCTAGACTGTTATTTCTCCTTATCTCTCGCAGACAGGCAGAGGAGCCCCCGAGGGGCATTGGGGAGCGACGAGTGTAATAATTTATCCCCCACTACCACGTATCAGAAGTCGGACTCTGGGAATTCCTGACATGCACACGGAGACAAACTTTTCCGATTATCTAGCAGTCAGCACATACCCAATCAGAGTCATGAGAGGCCTGATGAAACAAAGGCTAATGTGATATCTGTCTAACACGATTAGGTTGTATAAGGTTATGCCCCCCCCCCCCTCCCATTTTTCTTTAATAAATGTTTGCAATCGGGTATTATTGCAAAACTCCTCTGGAGCGGCTGGAGATGGACCCCATCTGGATGTGCAGCTGTACGGACCATCTGGGTCATCTTATGAAATGATAACACAAATATTAACAGAAGGTTAAACGATCTATTACGTGGTGTGTTTTGCAGGGAAGAAGCATTTGAAGGGCAGTTCCATCCCGAGACAAAATTTACAATACTGAGTCCCATCAGCGGCACTGATCTATAGATGGGTCTTTAAAAGGGTTGTCGAATTCAGGGAATATTGAGTTGACCAGAGCATCTACAAAGAGTGTCTCAGTAAAAACCATGCATCACACATAAAGCCCATTGACTTTAATGGGAACTGTGTAATTCCTCATTTGCCCTTTAGTGGCGCTGCAGAGAAAATGACTACTTACAGCTGGGTTCTTTTGTGGATCTCAGCTGATTGCTAGGGTTCCCTGCAGTCAGATTTTGGTTGCGAGATTTTAAAAGCAATTGACCAAAACAGACAATCCCTTTAAGGGCATTCTGATCATCCCATAACGTACATAGGTAGTATTATAGCTACTAGTGGCGGAATGTGGTACTGCAAGACAACTGCAAATGAAAATAAGAAAGCATTATTCCTTAGTACCTAGAACGGAGCATTAAAAGGGACTGTCCCCAGATTTATCCTTATCTCCTTCTCACAGAATGGCAAATAAGAACATTATCGTGGGGGTCTGATAATGTATGAGTTGAGCATGCACGCTGGCGCTCCATGGGACTGCAGGAGATAGCCATGCCCTGTACTTAGCCATCTCCAGCAGTCCCATGGAGATAAATGGAGTGCCAGTGCGCATGCTCCATGGTGCCCCCATTCATAAGACCCTCGTTCCCAGCAGTCAGACACTCCACCATCAGACGATCAGAGATTTGTCACAAATGTCATTTTTTTATTATGTGGATGAAAATTATGCAAAGGAAAACTTAAAAAGAAAACGGTAGTGCTCACTGACTATACCTAACTTTTATGGCAGCGCTTCATAAATATGGCGCCCATTACGACGCCTGTATTTCTGAATGTACTTTTTGCAAAAATACATTGATAAATCTTCCGCTTACACAGCGTATTATAAAAGTAGCTGCCTGCAGTCACCACAAGGGGGAGCTCAGTGCAAAGGAATGTATACAGTTACCATTGAAATGAATGGAAGTTGTACAAATCTCTTTTCATTATGCTCCCTCTAGTACAGACTTCAGGAAAATGCCAATTGCTTTATGTCGGGACCAAAAGAAGGAGTTCAGCGCTGGTCCCCAGGCCACAGAGCAAGAGCAGTCTCTTGGTCTTCCTTCATAGAAGAAGGTATGGCACTGCATAGATCTAACAGTTAATAATGATAAAATGCTGCCACCACTAGGGGGGAGCTTAGGAACTTACTAAATAGTGTGTACACCAGGGATGCCCAACCTGCGGCCCTTCAGCTGTTGCAAAACTACAATTCCCAGCATGCCTGGACAGCCTACACCTATTAGGGCATGCTGGGAGTTGTAGTTTTGCAACAGGTTGAGCATCCCTGTGTACACATTGAACTGAACAATAGCACAGTATGCAGACAGCTCCCTCTAGTGGCAGCCAAAATTGTATCATTTAAATACAGTTTGTCTGTGCAGGGAATTTGGAGCTCTGTAACTGCGATAAAAAGAAACCAATATACCGTAATATGTTATATTGCATGTGAGTTTGGGTCCATTGCATTTAAACCATAAACTAAATGAAGACTATAAACAACTTGCAAAATTGACACCTATTGCATATATGTATACATGTTACGGGCAGAACAAGATCTTAAATGTCTGCACCGCGCTGTGGATGCAGGGGATTTTTAGGGTCTATTAGTGCTGGGCATTATGGAAAGTAATGGAGAGAATTTAATGGCAAAAAGTTCAAAAACGCCAACTATTCTGACACTAAGACATATGGCTTTTATTGACTTCGGCTTCCATTAGCCTAAAGTTTACCTGCTAAGCGTCTGGTTAACAGCAGTGTCATATGACTTCAAGCAGAAAGGTATAATGGGACAAGTCTCTTGACCTCTTCATCACTTAACGTCTCCAACGAACAAAAAAAAAAAGTGTTTGGCGAGCCCGGCAGGCATTATTAATATAATGTGTTTAATTAGTTATTTACGACCGCACAGTTTGAGATGAATGGATCCCAGGAGAATTACATTTCACTCGGGGTCTCCAGTCCTGGAAAGCATGTGATTTGCGATACAGTATTGTGCGCCCTATAAATATTCATAGACCGGTAGTACAAAAATAAATAAATTATCATATAAAATGCTGTTTCCTCGACTCCTATGGAAAAGAAAACAAAAGGAGTAAATGTTCTGCATCTACAATAATGTTTAAATAAACTGCTGGTAATTTAGTGCTCGGGGCCGGGGGGGGGGTCGCACGCAGGCCTCGCTGGGAGTGATTTAGTAAATGGCTGAGGATGACTGGGGGAGGGGGAATAAAAAGGTTAATTGGGCGTTCAAGCCTCTGTTTGTGTTCCACTTTATTGGATAGAAGTCATTTATTAACACAAGATTTAAAGTGATGGATTAAAAGTTCAAAAGTTTGGAAAGAAACAGAATTCCTGCTGGAGAGATCCAAATTATATGGATTAAAGGGGAGGCCATCTAATGGGAATGTCCTAATTTACCCCCTCCGATGGCGGATGTTGGGGCAAAGAAGGTTCGGCCTGTTGGATTTCAACATGTCCAATGGGACTCAATTCTTGGGAGCGCCTTATTTGCATTTCATCGTAGCCAACGGTCCCAAATTTTTCAGGGATGGTCCCTAATTTTTAGAGACCGTCCCGTCAAATGGGCCTGAAAATATAAGCCTTGCCCATTTGTGGGCGGTGCTTTGTGGGGTCGGTTGTTCCTGTGGGCGGGGATTAAATGTCCCAAAATAACCGACTACAATGTTGCCATTTTGTTGCAGCCATTTTAATCTTGACTTGAAGACAGAAGAACCAACCCTAAAGAAAACCCGTGCGGTGATAGAGCTAGTCTTGGAATATAAAACATGATGGGGGTCATTTATTAAGACTAGAATTATACACCCTGTCTTAAAAAAAATCTCTGCGTTTGGCGTTGAAGTTATGAAGGGGCACCGGCCTCTACATAACTTTGGCGCATCCGCCGCCAGTCTACATGTAGGACGGCTTCCTCGCTGTCTTACATTTAGATAATTTTCTACACTTACAACAGGCGTAGAAAATGATAAATGAGACGGTCCTACTGGCCCATCCCCACCCACGCCAAGCCCACTTTTTTTTAGACATGCCGCGAGCGGGGAAAAGTCGCAGATAGCGGCGCCTCAATCTGTGACGGATATACTCCAGAAAACTGGCGTATATCTCATAGTAAATGACCCCCGATATTTCTACACACTGTGAAGCAGGAGGCGGCACATGAAACACGTCTTTTCTCCTGTTGTAATGAATACGTTTTCTCCCGCGGATATTATTACATCACAGTACGACGTCCAATTTCCACCTGTCAATCAGGAAAAGCAGGAAAATTGCTCCACCTGTACCTGACGTGTGTCAGGGAGCCGTGACCCGCTCTCGCTATCGGATTAGGTCACTTCCACATGTGGCGGATTTACGAGGCAATAAGAAGCCAGTCTTTAGAGGGAAAGTTGACTCGCCGGGTCAGCCGTGGCGGCAAATTCAAGAACAATGGCCTGTATTCAGTGCAGATCCCGGCTGCGGCAGGGACATCCCGAGCCCAAAGGTCACTCATATCTGCAGAACCAACAGTAAGGTTTAAGATGCCCTATAGATTAGTTACAGGCCGAAGCCTGAGGCTGCACTACTGAGAGATTATGAGGCCACCGGGCCCGCTTCCCATTAATATCAAATAAAGAAACACACATCACAGAGCAGCTTTCATCTCTTAGGGCAGAGGTTCAGCAACCTCCGGCACTCCAGCTGTTGTGAGACTACAACTCCCAGCATGAACATTTGCTCTGCTGTTCTCAAAACCTCCATAGAAGAGAATCGAGCACACTGGGAGTTGTAGTTTCACAACAGCTGGAGAGCCAGAGGTTGCTGAACGTTGTCTTAGGGGGTTCACATCACGTTTATTTCATACGTTTAAGGGGCTGTTCACATCTCATTTTCGTTGTACACAAGCGGATACATTTGTAGAAAAAAAACATATTGAAACGTATTAGGCTACTTTCACACTAGCGTTTTAGTTTTCCGGTATTGAGATCCGTCAAAGGGGCTCAATACCGGAAAAAAAAACGCTTTAGTTTTATCCCCATTCATTGTCAATGAGGACAAAACTGAACTGAACAGAACAGAGCTCCAAAATGCATTCCGTTTAGTTGCGTTCCCAGACCGGAGAGCAAACCGCAACATGTTGTAGTTTGCTTTCAGTCCTGGGATGCGGGGCAAGACGGATCCGTCCTGGCACACAATGTAAGTCAATGGGGACGGATCCGTTTTCTCTGACACAATGGAGTTCATGACGGATCCATCATGGCAATGTTAAAGATAATAGAACCGGATCCGTTCATAACGGATGCAGATGGTTGTATTATCAGTAACGGAAGCGTTTTTGCTGAACCCTGACGGATCCAGCAAAAACGCTAGTGTGAAAGTAGCCTGACTTGACTAGTACCCATGCTTTTTTTTTTTTTTTTCAGGACTAAATAGCGTAGCATACCACGCTTTTCTATGTTGCACAAAAACGTATAAGTTTTTTGTTAAAAAAATACTGACACAAACGTATTGAAACGTATGCACATCCATCAAATGTATACCAAAAAAAAGATAGATAACCACAACATTGCATACGTTTGTGTTACTGTATAGCTAAACATATCCGCTTGACGTACAGCAAAAACTAGATGTGAACAGCCCCTGAAATATATTAAAGGGGTTGTCCGTGTGCAGAGCTGAACCCAGACACATCCTGTTTTCACCCAGGCAGCCCCTCTGAGTGGAGCATTGCAGCATGCTTCCTTGCCCTGTTTGTTTGCCTTTCGACGCTGCTAGGTGGAGGCTTTCTCCTAGCAGTGTTGCCACCTCACCGGCACCGATGGGTGGGCTTTACCGATGGGTGGGCTTTAGTGCTGGCCTAGCCATTTTACAGCGCTAAAGACCGCCCATTAGTGCCGGTGATGTCACCGGGCTCACTGCTAGGAGAAAGCCTAGTTTACCCATGGAGAGCCCCGATACGTCACCGGATCTCCAGAAAAAGCCATTTCGATGCAGGGCAAAGGGGAGCATCGGCTGCTCCTATGCTTATATCAGAGGGGCCGAGTTGGGGAAGAAGGGGATATGCCTGGGTTCTGCTCTAACAGATGCCACAGACCAATGTCATACAGTGGGATCTGTCACCATAGAGTTTCATTGTAGAAAAAAACTAAAACGTATATGTTAATGTATACATTGTTTTCCTGGACTTTGCAGGAAGGAAACGCTTAGTGTACCCCGTTTTTTACTATCTTGCTAAAAAATTTAAATAAGTATACATTAACGTATCCGTTTCTTTTTACCATGCCGCTCTGTGGTGACGGACGCCACATCAGTCTGAGATATATGTTTTGTTTCGTGTTTTTTTTTTTACACTGTAACCCACTGCGGTACCGTGCAGCCACAGTGGGCTCTAATTAATTAGGATACACTGTTTAGGCGGTCTGCTTCGGTAATGGCTGTGTGACCCCCCCAAAACTGCACAGTTATTGACAAAACAGTGCGGCCCTAATTAGTTGTGTGACTGGTCGCAACTGCAGCGCGCCAGCGCCGTGTGGTCGCACCCTCGGACGGTTTTTATAAATTTGCAGTACCCCAGAGCATGCGACCAATGTAATCTCATAAGGGACTCCGGGACTTCAGTTTTCTTGATCGCTGGGGGTCTCAAGGACCCGATTAGTGTTGACAATGAAATGTGTAACTTGCACCCAGGACCACCCGCTTTGGGGTTAGTTTAGTGCCCCCCCAAACACTGCCCCCTTGTGGTCCGCCCTGCCTGTTTCTTCACACTGCTGTCAACTATGGTCCCCATCACACACATCCCAGTCCTCTTTACTATCATCCCAGAGTAGACCGGCCTTCCACTCCATCAGCACACTCCTTTCCTTAAAAGCTCTGTGCTGCTGTGCAAATCTTGCAATACTGAAGCTCAGTCATTAACTGAGTCTGGTAACTAAAACTGCAAGAACAAAGGCTTGTCTGCCCATAAGAAGAACATGAGGCAGATGAACCGTAAGCACCGAGGCTCCGCTGGGGGGACGCAAATGACCAAGCAGGTGATCACTGCGCAGCCGGCGGTTCGTAAGTAATTACTTCAATTATAAATGTGCCCCAGCGACAACCCGCCCAATTGCACCAGTGATCTCCGTAACACAGTGCAGGCTTCGCGAGGTACGAGACATCTTGAAACATTTTCACCATGTGGAACATTTTATAAAAAAGGAAAAAAATAATTCCCGTCAAATCACCAAAAATATCACTACTTAGATGTCAGAGGGATTACAAGATAAAGGCAGCCGCCTGCGGATCGGGCCGGCTGATGGGACGCACCTTTGTCGAGGTCACTCGAAGCGTTCCACGGTGAGGTAGGCCGTAAATCAGCGTCAACTGTCAGCTCGCTTCCTGTTCGGGACAAAACAAGACACATTTAATATGCATCAATTTATGAGCTGCCACCAAGTCTGAATATACGAGGCCGCGGAAATCTCTGGGTGAAATGGCCGACGCGCAACTAATGAGATGTAAGTGACTCCAGAGATAGCGAGCGCGAACGCGGAGTCAAAGGGTCACATACAGAAGGGGCCACATATAAAGGGCCACATATAAAGGCAGCACGGTGGCTCAGTGGTTAGCACTGGTGCCTTGCAGCACTGGGGTCCTAGGTTCGAATCTGACCAAGGGCAACATCTGCATTGAGTTTGTATGTTCTCCCCATGTTTTGTGTGGGTTTCCTCCGGGTACTCCAGGTTTCCTCCCACACTCCAAAGACATACTGATAGGGACCTTAGATTGTGAGCCCCATTGGGGACAGTTGGATGATAATGTCTGTAAAGTGCTGCGGAATTAGTAGCGCTATATAAGTGTGTATAATAATAAATATAAAGGGTCAATATAAAGGGATAAGAGTTACATATAGAGGGCGATATATGAAGAATATAATAAAAAGGGTCACATACAGAGAGGGCTATATATAAAGGGCCACATATAAAGGGAAAAGAGTCAGACGCAAAGGGTCACATACTGTATGAAGGGCGATATCTAAAGCGTCATATACAAAGGGCCACATATAAAGGGAGGCTTCCGCCCAGCAGTGTATTCGGTGACATTACCGGCTCTGATGGGCAGGCTTTAGCACAGGCCTAACCATTTTACAGGCTAGGGCTTCACTAAAGCCCGACCATCAGTGCCGATGACGTCGCCGGGCTCACTGCTGGGTGGAAGCCTACACCTGGCAGTCCCCATGGAGAGCCCGGTACGTCATCAGATCTCCAAAAAACTGCCTTTGCCTTGCACAATTCAGAGCATCAGAGCATTTCATATCGGGGGGGGGGGCTGTTGGGGTGAAAATGGGGATATGTCCAAGACAATCCCTTTAAGAGGACAGCAGCCATGTCTAATCCTGTACAAACCCTCTTCTCCCACCTTACAGAATTTGCCATGAGTCATCCCTCACTACAACCACAATCATCCTTCTCCCAAAATATTCAAGGAATTTCTTCTAAATGGATAATATTTAATGTTCTGTAACATTGAGGCATTGACTCTGGATGATGGGTCCTGAGAGTAAATGACTGAGAGGAAAATCATCACCTACAATTAACACAGATATGTCCATCAATGATGCTACAAATGAGCAACGCCTAAGAGGACATATAGTAACCAGATCACCTTCCCGAGAAAGAGAATAATAATAGGAGGCAGTATTATAGTAGTTATCTTCTTGTACATAGGAGCAGTATTATAGTAGTTATATTCTTGTACATAGGAGCAGTATTATAGTAGTTATATTCTTGTACATAGGAGGCAGTATTATAGTAGTTATATTCTTGTACATAGGAGCATTATTATAGTAGTTATATTCTTGTATATAGGAGCAGTATTATAGTAGTTATATTCTTGTACATAGGAGCAGTATTATAGCAGTTATATTCCTGTACATAGGAGGTGTATTATAGTAGTTATATTCTTGTACATAGGAGCAGTATTATAGTAGTTATATTCTTGTACATAGGAGGCAGTATTATAGTAGTTATATTCTTGCACATAGGAGCAGTATTATAGTAGTTATATTCTTCTACATAGGAGCAGTATTATAGTAGTTATATTCTTGTACATAGGAGGCAGTATTATAGTAATTATATTCTTGTACATAGGAGGCAGTATTATAGTAATTATATTCTTGTACATAGGAGGCAGTATTATAGTAGTTATATTCTTGTACATAGGAGCAGTATTATAGTAGTTATATTCTTGTACATAGGAGCAGTATTATAGTAGTTATATTCTTGTACATAGGAGCAGTATTATACTAGTTATATTCTTGTACATAGGAGGCAGTATTATAGTAGTTATATTCTTGTACATAGGAGCAGTATTATAGTAGTTATCTTCTTGTACATAGGAGCAGTATTATAGTAGTTATCTTCTTGTACATAGGAGCAGTATTATAGTAGTTATATTCTTGTACATAGGAGCAGTATTATAGTAGTTATATTCTTGTACATAGGAGCAGTATTATAGTAGCTATATTCTTGTACATAGGGAGCAGTATTATAGTAGTTATATTCTTGTACATAGGAGCAGTATTATAGTAGTTATATTCTTGTACATAGGAGCAGTATTATAATAGTTATATTCTTGTACATAGGAGGCAGTATTATAGTAGTTATATTCTTGTACATAGGAGCAGTATTATAGTAGTTATATTCTTGTACATAGGAGCAGTATTATAGTAGTTATATTCCTGTACATAGGAGCAGTATTATAGTAGTTATATTCTTGCACATAGGAGCAGTATTATAGTAGTTATATTCCTGTACATAGGAGGCAGTATTATAGTAGTTATATTCTTGTACATGGGAGCAGTATTATAGTAGTTATATTCCTATACATAGGAGCAGTATTATAGTAGTTATATTCTTCTACACAGGAGCAGTATTATAGTAGTTATATTCCTGTCCATAGGAGCAGTATTATAGTAGTTATATTCTTGTACATAGGAGCAGTATTATAGTAGTTATATTCTTGTACATAGGAGCAGTATTATACTAGTTATATTCTTGTACATAGGAGGCAGTATTATAGTAGTTATATTCTTGTACATAGGAGCAGTATTATAGTAGTTATATTCTTGTACATAGGAGCAGTATTATAGTAGTTATCTTCTTGTACATAGGAGCAGTATTATAGTAGTTATATTCTTGTACATAGGAGCAGTATTATAGTAGCTATATTCTTGTACATAGGGAGCAGTATTATAGTAGTTATATTCTTGTACATAGGAGGCAGTATTATAGTAGTTATATTCTTGTACATAGGAGCAGTATTATAGTAGTTATATTCTTGTACATAGGAGCAGTATTATAGTAGTTATATTCCTGTACATAGGAGCAGTATTATAGTAGTTATATTCTTCTACACAGGAGCAGTATTATAGTAGTTATATTCCTGTCCATAGGAGCAGTATTATAGTAGTTATATTCTTGTACATAGGAGCAGTATTATAGTAGTTATATTCTTGTACATAGGAGCAGTATTATAGTAGTTATATTCCTGTACATAGGAGCAGTATTATAGTAGTTATATTCTTGCACATAGGAGCAGTATTATAGTAGTTATATTCCTGTACATAGGAGGCAGTATTATAGTAGTTATATTATTGTACATGGGAGCAGTATTATAGTAGTTATATTCCTGTACATAGGAGCAGTATTATAGTAGTTATATTCTTCTACACAGGAGCAGTATTATAGTAGTTATATTCCTGTCCATAGGAGCAGTATTATAGTAGTTATATTCTTGTACATAGGAGCAGTATTATAGTAGTTATATTCTTGTACATAGGAGCAGTATTATAGTAGCTATATTCTTGTACATAGGAGCAGTATTATAGTAGTTATATTCTTGTACATAGGAGCAGTATTATAGTAGGTATATTCTTGTACATAAGAGCAGTATTATAGTAGTTATATTCTTGTACATAGGAGCAGTATTATAGTAGTTATATTCTTGTACATAGGAGGCAGTATTATAGTAGTTATATTCTTGTACATAGGAGCAGTATTATAGTAGTTATATTCTTGTACATAGGAGCAGTATTATAGTAGGTATATTCTTGTACATAGGGAGCAGTATTATAGTAGTTATATTCTTGTATATTGGAGCAGTATTATAGTAGTTATTTTCTTGTACATAGGGAGCAGTATTATAGTAGTTATATTCTTGCACATAGGAGGCAGTATTATAGTAGTTATATTCTTGGACATAGGAGCAGTATTAAAGAAGTTACTAACTGCCTATTTACTAATCCTATAGATGGTGTAAGCTTAGACCGGTATGAGATTTATCACAGTGGCTCAGGCTGGATGGTGAATGTGGTGCAGGGATAGACCTACATGTCAATTGCACCCCTCTCAGATAGAAATGTGGAGCCTGATCCCCGCTTTCTTTGAACTTTTGAGGTCCCGGAGAAAGAATGCTCACCAATCATATTTTAATGGAAGTTCTTCAACTTCCCCCGCCTTTCACATTATTGATACAATGTTTTTACAGGTTAAACAGGATGAAACTCCATTACATAAACATGAATACTATATAAATAACCAAATGTTCTTCACGTGCCCCCAAAAAAACAAAAGCACAGAGTTTCACTTCTCTTCTCTACCACCATGCTGCATATTTTCTGTATCGGAGCAGACAGTGTTCCCTACTGGCATTCTTCCACCCCGATCTTATCTTCCTGCGGCTTCATCTCGCCGAGACGTTACAGTTTGATCTGAGCTTCTATTGTGTGGAGTTTTTTTTGATAAGACATAAATTATTAAAATATAGCGGACCACCCTGGAGACGATGACAGATGGGCCTCGCTCAAGCACTTTTAATATAACTGTAATGTGTCATTTGTATCCATCCATGCTATGGGATGTGGCGTCTGATCCTGCAACACTGGATCCTCTGCTATCAAGGCATGCTGAGAGTTGTAGTTTCAAAGTAGTGGTTTCTAACCTGTGGTTCTCCAGCTGTTGCAAAACTGCAAAACTGCAACAGCTGAAGAGTCACGGGTCTAGGAACGTTGGTGTAGGACATACAATGATATATGGTGGAGTCGGTAAGTATATCTAATAGGAATCCTCTTACAGAAATGTAGGTGATTGACGACTTTTGACTTAGCTCTTGTACCAACACGAGGATCAGAGGGCACTTGTCTCGAAGTCAGGATTTTTATAATTATTTGAAGTTTCTAGGTAAGTTGGGTGACAGCTCGGGTTGACACCCAGTTTACCAAATTCCTAAATGTCAAGTCTGCCTAATTTTGCAGTACCTGGGTGTCCCCATCACCTGGTGCTTCAAACTTTAGCTAAGACCAGTATGAGGTCCTGTGCAATGGGTGCATCTCTTTTACTGGCACATGGGGGGGGGGTGTTATTACTGGCACATAATGGGGGGGCTGTTATTACTGGCACATAATGGGGGCTGTTATTACTGGCACATAATGGGGGGGCTGTTATTACTGGCACATAATGGGGGGCCTGTTATTACTGGCACATAATGGGGGGGGCTGTTATTACTGGCACATAATGGGGGGGGCTGTTATTACTGGCACATAATGAGGGGAGGCTGTTATTACTGGCACATAATGGGGGGGCTGTTATTACTGGCACATAATGGGGGGGGCCTGTTATTACTGGCACATAATGGGGGGGCATGTTATTACTGGCACATAATGGGGGGCCTGTTATTACTGGCACATAATGTGGGGGCCTGTTATTACTGGCACATAATGGCGGGCTATTACTGGCACATAATGGGGGAGCTGTTATTACTGGCACATAATGGGGGGGCTGTTATTACTGGCACATAATGGGGGCTGTTATTACTGGCACATAATGGGGGGCTATTATTACTGGCACATAATGGGGGGCTGTTATTACTGGCGCATAATGGGGGAGCTGTTATTACTGGCACATAATGGAGGGGCTGTTATTACTGGCACATAATGGGGGGCTGTTATTACTGGCACATAATGGGGGCTATTATTACTGGCACATAATGGGGGGCTGTTATTACTGGCACATAATGGGGGGCTGTTATTACTGGCACATGATTGGGGGCTGTTATTACTGGCACATGATCATGATGGGGGGCACTATAGGGGCATCTACTGAGGCCACAAAGAAGGGGTGTTTTATATGGGGTGCTCTGTACAGTAGAACTTTATACTGGGACACATTATGGTGGGTACTATAGGGAAGGGGGGCGAGTAGTACTATGGGGTCATCTACGGGGGCACTAAGAATTGCTATTTCATACCTGCAAATTATGGGGAACACTGAGGGCATCTACTGGGGCATTTTATACTGGTACATTATGGGGGGCACTAGAAGGAAGGGGGGAGAGGAGCACTATGGGGGCATTTACTGGGGGCATTATATTAGGGTATTTTATACTGGCACATGATGGGGGCACTATGGGGACATTAGCTGAACTGGGGGCATTACAAGGGGGTATTTTTTGCACTGTCACATTATAAGGAGAATTATTTCTACTGGGGGGGGCTTTATTACTCCCCCATGGTATGACCCCCTAGTAGCAGCACCGGCCTCTCCCTGCTCTGCTATCCCTCTGCCCCTTCTCCAAATCCTTATTATGAAATCTTTCTCACTAGGATAAAACACAACATCAGCTCCGCCGAGCCCCCGGCCAAAGTGTGGAAGTGGCGTCCGAGATCCCCAAGGGCCAAGCCAAGTAATTGTAAGTTTTTATATGAAATATGTATGTTATACACATATAGCATCCACTGTGCCACACAATATACAGTATACCGCTACACTGTGCCACACAATATACAGTATACCGCTACACTGTGCCACACAATATACTGTATACCTCTACACTGTGCCCCACAATATACAGTATACCGCTATACTGTGCCCCACAATATACAGTATACCGCTACACTGTGCCACACAATATACAGTATACCTCTACACTGTGCCCCACAATATACAGTATACCGCTACACTGTGCCCCACAATATACAGTATACCGCTACACTGTGCCCCACAATATACAGTATACCGCTACACTGTGCCCCACAATATACAGTATACCGCTACACTGTGCCACACAATATACAGTATACCGCTACACTGTGCCACACAATATACAGTATACCGCTACACTGTGCCACACAATATACAGTATACCGCTACACTGTGCCACACAATATACAGTATACCTCTACACTGTGCCCCACAATATACAGTATACCTCTACACTGTGCCACACAATATACAGTATACCTCTACACTGTGCCACACAATATACAGTATACCGCTACACTGTGCCACACAATATACAGTATACCGCTACACTGTGCCACACAATATACAGTATACCGCTACACTGTGCCACACAATATACAGTATACTGCTACACTGTGCCACACAATATACAGTATACCGCTACACTGTGCCACACAATATACAGTATACCGCTACACTGTGGAGTCTGTTCTATAAGCACCATTGTTTTGTGGCGGCGGACAGAAAATAATCTGGAAGTGCCCCTCCCGAGACCAGGCTCTGGATCCGCCATTGAACCCAGGGCCCCCCTCCATGCCCCCCCAGTCCAGGCTGCACCTGCTTCCCAATAATGTCCCGGTCCGAATTATTTTTCCCCAATTATCCTGACAATAAATATTTGACTTTGGCTGTCAGTGTTAAGTGCTTGCGTTGCCTTTGGACACATCAACGACTCCATTCACTTCCTGAACGACTGCAAAAATGCTTATTATTTTCAGCCGCGTCTGGCGTGACATAAGATTTCCATACAAGGCCTATATTGTTCGGTGTGAGAGGGACAGCAGACCATCTGGACAGTGCTGGAGATTGTTTATACAAGTGTCAGCGAGTCTGGGCAGCGAGGGCGGCAGGAAAATGCAAGATCTTCATCCACCATCACCACGATAAGGGTCATTCTGTCTGGGGAGAAAAAAATCTGAAATCTGGAGGCAAATCTTCCTGTCTATGGGCAACTATATACCTAACCTCAGATACTTCTGCTGTATCTGACTATACGCCATGGTCCCGGCACCGGCGTCTGGTCTGCTCCTTAAAGAAGCGATCCAATCTAATTGAATAGGGTTTAATAGGAATCTGTCACATTGAACATGATGTCTAATCCGCAGGCAGCAGGTTAGAGAGCAGGAGAAGCTGAGCAGAACGATGTATAGTTCGGTGGGAAAAGATTCAGTATAACCTGTATTTTGGTCATGTAAATCCCTGCACTTTCTAAGCTGAGGAGTCAGTGGACGAGCTTTCTCTATATGCAGGACCGCCCACCGGACTCCGACGTATAGAAAGTGCGGCGATTTACAAGAAGAAAATACTGAATATTTTCCCATAAGAATATATATCAATCTGCTCAGCTCCCCCTGCTCTATAACATGCCGCCAGCACATTAGACATCACATTTAATGTGACAGGGTCCTGAGTCCAGTGGTCTCTATATGCAGGACTGCCCACTGGACTCCGAAGAATTGAAAGTGCAGGAATATTGCAAGAAGAAAACACAAGATTTACTCAATCTTTTCCCATAAAACTATATATCAATCTGCTCAGCTGCTCCTGCTCAATAACATTATAAGCATTCTTGTTTGCTGAGGATTTGTTACAATGTGTCAGCAGAGAACAAGTTCAGTCTGGAATCTATAAGGCAGATAGAAGTTACATCAGCTCTGTGAGCATGAATAGCTTAGGATGGTTTTTCAACAATTAGTATTTGCATTCAGTGGCAGTCAGATCTTAAAAAGGATGAAAACACAAACATAAAGTACATTAGAAAGATACACATAGCCAATGAGAATATTCCAAGATGTGTTAGTTTCCATTGTCAGTACAGGATTAGGAAAAAAAAACATTGTTACCTTTGTAGCTGGCCAGCTAAGACCTGTCCTGGGTTGCTAATATAGCTTATATGTTTATACAGCTAAACCTGCCAATAACCTTAATACAGTTCCTATGTTTGTGTGTTAAAGACAAAGGCAGAGTTATTTAAAGTGACATCATGTTTGGATGTCATATAACTGTTATATATATTGTGTGTTCACAGAAGCAGAAAAGATAACATGCCTTTAAGATTCATTATATAATGTAAGGTAAGCTCAATGACACAGCAGAAACAACAGAAAGCATAGAGTTAAACTGTTGTTGCTGGGCAGGAGTCTCGACCAATCACAGCCAGTCTCACACACAGCAAGAGTTTTGACCAATCACAGCCAGTCTCACACACAGCAAGAGTTTTGCCCAATCACAGCCAGCCCCACACACAGCAAGAGTTTTGACCAGTCACAGCCAGCCTCACACACAGGCTGTGTGGGAAATTCCCCTAGCAGGATCCGCTAGAATCATTGCACTCCACTAAGAGCTGTGTTTTATGGAAGCAGACAGGCCAAAATAGGTATTTAAACCATAGAAACATAGAAAACTGTTATATAATGTTCCTACTGTTAATATAGTGATTAGAACTGTATACTGAACCAGTTATATGTGTGTTTACTTACAGTTCCACCAATTGCATACAACCTAACTACTGAGCCATACAATCATACATTACTACAAACTGCGTACAAATGCGAACTGCTCATACCAGATCAAGCAATTGTATAGAGCAAACTGCAAATCAAGTAGAGCAAGTAGAACTATTAGTTAGACCTCAGATATACCTCTGAGATCATAAAGTGCTTAAATAACTTAAAGTGAGAGTACAGATACTGAAGAGAGAAATATATCCACCATTTTATGTTGAATGACAAGATTGAACAGTTGAACCACTATCTTATGCATGCTGCCATTTTATGATACTTTATTCAACACGTGTTTTGTACATGGACTATCTTCTGCGGAGGCGGCAGTGTTATATGAAGAAAAGTTGAAGCTAATAAAGAAGTTATTTCAAGCATTTGATGTGCTATTTAAACCTGCTGTTTCCATAGAACGGCGCTAGAGGAATTACAGAGTAATAGACAGTCTGGTTAGACTAAAAGTCAGAGATATCAAAATTCTTCTAATGCCACAGCGCAAAAGGCACTTCATAGTGTTGTGCCTGCCACAGTCGAACTATTACCCTCAGAGGGCGAAGTGATATCGCTCCTCAACTTGCAACTGTTCCCAGCGTGAGGAAGCAAAGACACCTCAGCGGAGCTACCATAGAGCCCATAGAACGCGTGCATTAGTCAAACTGCAGCCGATTCTTAAAGTTGCAGAACAGCAAAGGCAAAATAGTCAGAGAAAGAGCCAACCCTCTTGCGATCCCTAGAGAGAGAAAGAGACGCATGGTGGGAGGCCAAAGTCCAGAGCTTGAGTGCCCGCACAGCTATCAACGGAGAGACCACGTACTGCAGCCAGTTAATTTCCCGCCACTAGGCCCAAACCTACAAGCAGCGTATCCAAGCCAGCGCATCGCAAGTCTGCACAGAGCATCGTGAGTCTACACAGAGCATCGCAAGTCAGCACAGAGCATTGCATCATTTCAAGAAAAGACACGTCTCCTTTCAGACTGACATTTGTTCCTGCTCTTCAGAATAAGGTCAGAGCTTTCCTTTTATTACTTATCATTGCATATAGGCTTTGACATAAAGAGTAATTTTTTGTGTTCAGAAATAAGAGACTTTAAACTAAAAACAAAGAACAGTTTGTAGTATATGGTATAAAGTATGTAGTATATGGTCACTAAAGTATTTAAAGTGAAAGTCATTTATTGCCTGCATCTATTGCTATTGCATTAAAAGTGAAAGTCATTTATTTCTGCATTTTGTCAGTATTTAATTTAAAGTGAAAGTCATTTATTTCTGCATTTGTCAATATTGCATTTAAAGTGAAAGGTCCTTTAATATTCGTATTGATTGTTATAGCATTTAAAGTAAAATGTCTGAGCCTAGTATTACCATGCCACTGTTAGAGGATGCAAAGATAGATAGAGTAGAAGTTGAAGAGCAAGGGAACCTGTCTGAGGTAGAATAGTCTGATGCAGCATTAGTCTTGCCTCAAACAAATATAGCCCAAGCAGATAAACTAAGACGTTCATCACGTGCCAGAAAACCGACCTCAAAGATGCTGGATAATTTGGAGCAAGAAGCAGCATTAAAAGAGAAAAAGTTTGCCAGTATGTACTGTATGATAAGTGGAAATTATACATTAAAGACATTCGTAAAAAGCTAAAGCAAGAAAGTATAAAAGGGAACTTTAGTGATATGGTAGAGACGGTAGAAGAATCTGAATCAGAGCTTATGGCAGTATATGTCAACCTGCGGTCGACACCTTTCCAGGATATTTTAAGGAACATGGACACATGTACTGCAGTCGCTAATGATTTTGTAAAGAGATGAGAACTTTCATCTGCATTTACCGTATTTTTTGCCCCATAATATGCTCTGGCCCATAAGACGCACCTAGGTTTTATAGGGGGACAATAAGAAAAATATTTTTCATCACACCTCAGGTCAGTCCACCAATCAGACCCCCAATGTTAATAAGACCCTAATAAGACCTCAGATCAGATCGCCAATCAGACCTCAGCTCAGACTCCAATGTGAATGACCCCCAATAAGACCTCAGATAAGAGCCCCATGCCTCTCTTCAGCCCCCATATGCCTCTCTTCAGCCCCCATATGCCTCTCTTTAGCCCCCCATATGCCTCTTTAGCCCCCCATATGCCTCTCTTTAGCCCCCATATGCTTCTCTTTAGCCCCCATATGCCTCTCTTTAGCCCCCCATATGACTCTCTTTAGCCCCATATGCCTCTGTTCAGCCCCCATATTCCTCTGTTCAGCCCCTATATGCCTCTCTTCAGTCCCCAGTGCCTCCATCAGCCCTGAAATAAAATAAAAAAGCACTTACCTTTCCTGCTCCAGACGCTCTTCACCGCCCGCGCTCTGTAATCCTCCTCTTCAGTCGGCTGTGTGTGGCTCCCACAGTGTGAGGTCACAACGTGCCCACACATGTGCTCAGCCGTCACAGCAGAGCGCCGAGGACCAGGAAAAGTGAGTATAGCACTTTCACCGCTTCCCGGTCCACCGGTACTAATCAGCGCTTCCATACGGTAATTATGATGAAGTTAAAGCAAGAAGTAGAATAAATGAGCTTTATATGAGAGACTATGCTAGGTCCTCAGGGGGAACCACAATCTCCAGTGTGACTTCCTTTGCTAGCAGAAGTACCACCCACATATCAGAGTCCTCAAATACTTCAGCCAAAAGAAAGGAATTAGCTGAACAACTTGCTGTCAAGAGAGCGGAAACTGAAATGGAAGCTGCCATCGAGGCATAGTGCTGTCAAATGGAAACACAGCGCCATCAAATGGAAGCTGAAATTGAGGCACAGCACCATCAAATGGAAGCTGAATAGAAAAGTCTGGAAAGGCAAAAAGAAGTTAAGATCATAGAAGCCAGACTCAGAGTACAGGAAGAGGATATGAATCAGAGTAGTCATAGGTTCAAATCTGTACAATGTAAAGAAGCAGACTCCTACTTTCCTACATACTCCCAGGTGAATGGAAGGAAATCTCCAACACTTATTGAGGAAATAAGTCATTATCCTTCCATCCCTGCTCAGAAAGACAAAGAGAGGCCTAGTCCAGTGTTAGGAAAAAGGTGTGTGGATTTACCCTCTATCTCTACCGGAAAAGAAGAAGAAAGGGACTCACCTAATTCAGAACTAAGTGAGAAAATAGAACCGGATGATTCTATTCCTAGATGCCACGGCAATGCTCAGAAGAATGTTACAACCATTGTCCCAGCAAGACCACAGAGAACAGTCCTAACTAGACTTCCCATTCCAGAACCTACTGTATTTTCGAGAGACATACTGAAGTTCATAGAGTGGAAGGCAAGTTTTGAAATGATCATTGAGCATCATTGCTTCAGTCCAGTTGACAAGTTATTCTACCTTCAGAGATATGTTGGTGGGGAAGCAAAGAAAGTTCTTGAAGGTAACTTCTATAGAAAAGACGAAGAAGCCTACAAGCTAGCTTGGGAAAAATTAAATGCAATATATGGTCAACCTTTCTTAGTACAAAGAGCTTTTAGATAGAAATTGAATAACTGACCCCAAAAAAGGTCCTAAAGAACACTTCAGACTCCAAGAGTATTGTGACTTCCTGCAAGCATGCAGCAATGCCATCCCACATGTTCAAGGTCTAGAAGTACTGAACGACTATCTAGAAAACCACAGGATGCTAGCCAAGCTGCCTGAAGAAGTGGTTTCTAGATGGAATCGCTATGTGACTGAACAGTTAGATCTAGGCAAGAACTTCCCAAGTTTTAAAGAGTTCTCTGAGTTCGTCAATAAGGAAGCACGGATAGCATGTAATCCAGTAACATAATTTAAGTCGTAAAATCCTTAAAAGAAAGGCCTACAAGAGAGATAAAACTTGCAAGAGCAACTATCTTTGCAAACAACACAGCAGCTAAAGGTCCAGATAGCTACAAGAGCAAATTCAAAATCACTACTGGAATCAGTAGAGAAACAGAACCAACACATCTTTAGACTACCTTCAAACGTATGTTCTGTGAAGAGAACCACTCCATACACAAGTGCCAACAATTAAAGGAGAAGTCCCCAGGTGAAAAGAACAGGTTTGTACTTGAGAACCAACTGTGTTTCGGTTGTCTAAGAAAAGGCCATGTTACTAAGGAGTGTAAGAAAAAGGCAACATGCACCGTTTGCAAAGGACGCCATCCTACACCACTACATGAAGAACGTCCAAAGAAAGATAAATCCTCAATACCTAAAGATACTGAGGAAGGAAGGAAAGTATCGGGTTTCTCTTGCAGAGTGAGGGAAGGAGAAAGCAACAGCACATCAATGGTTGTACCAGTGTGCATTTCAAATCCTAAATGGAGGAACAAGAAGGTATACGCCTATGTACCACTGGATGCCCAGAGTGACGTCACCTTCATTGATCAAGAAATCTGCAAGAAGATAGCAAGTGGCTACAGAACCAGTGAAGCTCACACTCACCACAATGACAGGGAGAGACACATTAGTGAACAGTCAAAAGGTCAAAGGACTGAGAATTAGAGGACTTCATTCAAACTGCACATTAGATCTACCTCCAGCTTATACAAAAGACGATATACCTCTAGATCGAGATCGCATACCTACCTGTGAAACAGCCAATGAATGGGAGCACCTATCTGTCATATTACATGAAATGTCCCCGCTGAAGGAGTTTGGTGTTGGACTGTTGATAGGCTACGATTGTCCCGAAGCTTTGGTACCACGTAAGGTAATCACAGGAGGAAATGGTGAACCGCTGTTCAAACTGATCTATGATGGGATGTTGTTGGAGGAAAACAGCAGATCGCAAACTCAAGACTTGGATTGTGTCATCGAATATCTGTCCAAGAGGTACCAACTGCAAGTCCAGCAAAAGTAATCAAGATCCTTAAATCCGACTTTGCAGACATAAGTTCTAAAGAAAAGAGTGTATCCCAAGAAGACATAAAGTGCGTACACACTCTAGAAGAAAGTATTAAGCAGAATCAACAAGGTCATCTTGAAATGCCCTTACCTTTTAGAGAACGACCTCGTCTGCCAAATAACAGAAATCTTGCCCTAGCAAGATTGAAATGTTTGAAGAAAAGGATGGGAAGAGATCCCAAACTCAAGAATGATTATTTGAAATTCATGGAAGGCATCTTTAAAGAAGAACATGCAGAGAAAGTTAATAACCAAACTAAAGAAGAAGTGTGGTACATCCCACATCAAGGTGTTTACCACTCAAAGAAACCAGATAAGATTAGAGTGGTGTTTGATTGCTCAGCAAAGTACGATGGTGTTGCATTAAATGATCGTCTACTTAAAGGACCAGATCTTACAAACACTGTGCCTGGAGTAATCTGTAGATTCAGAAAGTATCCCGTAGCGGTCATGTGTGACGTTGAAAGGATGTTCCACCAGTTTCATGTGAAGAATGAAGATAGAGACTTCCTGAGGTTTCTATGGTGGGAAGATGGAGATACAGATACAGAGCTAACAGAATACAGAATGAAAGTACACTTGTTTGGAGCAGCATCATCTCCAGGTTGCGCCAATTATGGTATAAAGTACCTGGCCAATCAGAATGAAAAGGATTGCCCATCAGCAGCAAATTTTCTGAAGTAAAACGTTTATGTAGATGATGATCTCATAAGTCTAGTGTCCACAAAATTATGCGCAAGAGGAAACCTGCTCCTTCATATATTCATCTCAAACAGAGAGGTACTGGAATCCATCAGTGACTCTGAACATGCATCATCAATGAAGAATGTAGATCTCAATTATGATCATCTTGCAGTCCAGAACGTACTTGGATTGGGATGGAATGTAGAGAATGACAATTTCTTCTTTGAAGTGTCTATTGAAGAGATAATTGCAACTAGACGTACCATTCTTTCCACAGTGGCTTCTATATTTGATCCATTGGGATTCTTGGCCCTAGTAATACTCAGAGCAAAAGAAATACTACAAGAATTATGCAGACAGAAGTGGGGATGGGATAAGCCCATACCTGAAAATTTGAGACCAAGGTGGGAGAGTTGGAGACCTGCAAAACTTGAGAGAAGTTCGAATACCCAGATGTTTGGTACCTCATGATTTCGGAAAATACTAGAAAATACAAGAAAATAGAACTTCATCACTTTTCAGATGCCAGTAGTTATGGTTATGGTCAGTGCTCCTACATCAGAGTGATAGGAGAAGAAAGGATACACTGTTCCCTGGTTATGGAAAAGGCCAAAGTTGCACCTACCAGTATTCAGACAATACCAAGACTTGAACTGACATCAGCTGTTGTTTCAGCATCAGTAAGCAAGTTTCTGAGAGAATAATTGGAATTAAAAATAGATAAAGAATATTTTTGGATACACTCACAAGTTGTCCTAGGATACATAAACAACAAAGCACAAAGATTCCATATCTTTGTCGCCAACAGAGTTGAGAAAATTCGGGAAATTACAAATCCGGCACATTGGCATCACATTGACACAAAGCATAACCCAGCAGATCATGCTTCAAGAGGCCTGAATGTAACAGAATTGAAAAATTCCAATTGGTTCACAGGCCCGGAATTCCATTGGAAAAAGGAAATCACGCCCAATAAAGGTTACACAGAATTGTCTATGGGTGATCCAGAAGTAAAATTTGTACAAACATTGAGCACTGCTGCCAAGTGTCAAGATGACATACTTGAAAGACCAGCCAGATGTTCAAAATGGAATACGGTCATAAATGTAGTAGCTCGAATTCAATGTTTGGCAAAGGGAATCAGAAAGAAGGAATTGTTGAATGTAGAAGAAAGAATGAAAGCTGAAGAAACAGTCATAAGACTCATTCAACAGAGATTCTACAGTGAAGAGTTGAAGAGACTAAGTCAAGAACCTAAAAGGCTTCCAAACAACCACCCATTGTACAAGCTTAAAGGGAGTCTGTCATCAAAGTTTCACCTTTTTAACCCTTCCCATAGCTTTCTAGCAGCCTTACAGTTAATAAAAATGTTACCTTTATGAGCAATCCTGGACTTATAAAACCGGCAAAAAACAACTTAGTAGCATATGCAAATGAGGGCTCGCAAGTGCCCAGGGGCGGCGTTACCCTCGTAGGTGCCCAGCTAGCTCAGCCTTATTGTCGCTTCCCCCCGCCCATTCTTTCCCTCTGACCACCCATCTACTTACTTCTTGTTTCGCCGAGATCCGGCGCCTGCGCGCTCAGTCCGTCAGCCAGCACATGCGCACTGTGATGCCCATTCCTTGTACGGCATCACAGTAATTAATGCGCATGCACCGGCTAACGGCGCAAAGCCGGCGCATGCACATTAATTACTGTAAGGCCTACAAGGAATGGGCATCGCAGTGCGAGAAGTAAGTAGATGGATGGTCAGAGGAAAAGAATGGGCGGGGGGAAGCGACAATAAGGCTGCGCTGCCTGCGCTGCCTACTTTATGAATGAAGTAGGCGGCGCAGGCACGTGACATCAGTGAACTACAGCCGGCTGGCCGCCCTGCTCTGCCTGCTACAGGACATTTAGTAAGTAGTACAGATGGGGCTGGGGACCGGAACTTCAATTAAAGTTATTATTATAAAAGGTTTAGGCATTAAGGAAGTGAGTGAGCGGTGGGGCCAGGGTACAGTGACCGCACCGGCCTCACTGCATTTGCATTAAACCGGCCCCTCCTCCCTTCAGCTGATACATCGCAGTCTGCGATGTAAAATGGCAGCATTCGCCCCATAAGACGCAGGGGCATTTTCCCCACACTTTTGGGGGGGGAAAAGTGCGTCTTATGGGGCGAAAAATACGGTAAGTAAATGTGTAGTCTGCAGAAAGGCACGTAGACCTACCGAAGAACAAAGAATGGCAGATTTACCGGCAGATCGTGTAAATCCATCATCACCATTTCTTTATAGCGGAATGGATTACTGTGGCCCATTCATCACCAAACAGAACCGCAAGTAGTACAAGAGATATGGACTAATATTTACATGTCTAAGCTCCAGAGCAATTCACCTGGAAATGTTACAAGATATGTCAACTGACGCATTCATCAACGCCTTGAGATGTTTCATAGCCATTAGAGGTCCTGTGAGAGAGCTTAGATCTGACCAAGGATCTAATTTTGTCGGAGCGAAGAATGAATTGAAGAAAGCTCTAAAAGAGATCGATAAAGAAAAAGTAACTGAGTATTTGTAAGAGAAACAGTGTGATTTTTACATGAATGCTCCACATGCAAGCCACACAGGAGGAGTTTGGGAAAGACAAATCAGAACTGTAAGAAATGTGTTAAGTTCAGTGTTGAAAAAGAACGCCGGAATAATGGACGATGCTTCACTTAGGACCCTATTCTATGAAGTAAGTCGTCCACTTACAGTTGATAACATCAACGATACAACAAGTTTAGACCCTTTAACTCCCAACCATCTACTTCACCTTAGGTCAGATTACATACAGCCACCGCCTGGCAAGTCCACCAAAGAGGATTTATATGCCAGAAGGAGATGGCGAAGAGCTCAATATCTATCAGAACAGTTTTGGAATAGATGGAGGAAAGAGAACTTAGCTAATCTTATGCTAAGAAGTAAATGGCAAACACCCAGAAGAAATTTCCAAGTTGGTGACATAGTGTTGGTGAAAGAAGAAGATTGGAGTCAATGGAAATTGGCCAAAGTTCTAGAAGTTCTAAAAGGATGAAGACAAACTAGTAAGAAGAGTGTTGTTACAAATAGGAGACTCAAAACTTAACAAAAAGGGAAAACGTCTCACTACTCCACTCGTTGGAACGTCCTATACAGAAGTTAGTTGTTCTACATGAGAGTGATAAAAGACACTTGGAAGTTTGAGAACCTGATGGAAAATTCCTCAAATTCATGTTCAAGTCCTACCACTAAGAACAGAGAATTATAGGTAATTTTGGTAGGCGTGTAGCTGGCCAGCTAGGTTGCTAATATAGTTTATATGTTTATACAGCTAGTCCTGCCAAAAACCTTAATACAGTTCCTATGTTTGTTTGTTAAAGACAAAAGCAGAGTTATTTACAGTGACTTCATGTTTGGATGTCATATAACTGTTATATATATTGTGTTAACAGAAGCAGAAATGATAATATGTCTTAAAGATGCATTATATAATGTAAGGTAAGCTCAATGACACAGCAGAAACAACAGAAAGCATAGAGTTAAACTGTTGTTGCTGGGCAGGAGTCTCGACCAATCACAGCCAGCCTCACACAAAGCAAGAGTTTTGACCAATCATAGCCAGCCTTACACACAGCCTGTGTGGGAAATTCCCCTAGCAGGAGCTGCTAGAATCATTACACCAGAGGAGAGAAGCTGAACAGACATTCACTCCACTAAGAGCTGTGTTTTATGGAAGCAGAGAGGCCAAAATAGGTATTTAAGACAGTTATATAATGTGCATACTGTTAATATAGTGATTAGAACTGTATACTGAACCAGTTATATGTGTGTTTACTTACATTTCCACCAATATCATACAAACGAACTACTGAGCCATACAATCATACAATCCAAACAAATTGCATACAAATGCAAACTGCTCATACCAGAAGCAATCGTATAGAGCAAACTGCAAACCAAGTAGAGCAAGTGAACTATTAGTTAGACCTCAGATATGCCTCTCAGCGAGATCATAAAGTGCTTAAATAACTTAAAGTGAGAGTACAGATACTGAAGAGAGAAATATATCCACCATTGTATGCTAAATGACAAGATTGAACAGTTGAACCACCATCTTATGCATACCGCCCTTTAACGATACTTTATTCAACACGTGTATTGTACATGGACTATCTGCTGCGGAGGCGGCAGTGTTATATATGAAGAAAAGATGAAGTTAATAAAGAAGTTATTTCAAGCATTTAGTTTGCTCTTTAAACCTACTGCTTCCATAGAACGGCGCTAGAGGGATTACAGAGTAATAGACCGTCTGGTTAGACTAAAAAGTCAGAGATATCAAAATTCTTCTAATGCCACAGCGCAAAAGGCACTTCATAGTGCTGCGCCTGCCACAGCCTTCTTCCAAAAACAGCGCCACACCTGTCCTCAGGTTGTGTGTGGTATTGCAGCTCAGCACCTTTGCCTTTTTGCAATACCAGATGCAGCCATGGACAGGTGTGGCGCTGTTTCTAGAAGCAGCTATGTTTTTCTAAACTTATGCAACTTGACCAAACTTTTTTTTATTTTTATAAAACTATAAATTGCATCCCCTTCGCCCACTGCACCATAGACGACTGCCTAATCTGCCTCTTCCATGTGTCTCTGCTAAATGCAGTGCAAAACTTTTTAAAACCAGAAAATTGAGTGTATGCCTCGATTTGATAACAACACCAGCTAAAATCAAAAACCGTGCCACGAACAAAAACTTCACATGCTCCTACTGACTACCTGCAAATAAATCATCAATGTGATTAGAGCAACCAAAAATGGCAGAAAATGCCACGGAGTAAATATTACTAAATATAAAAGTAACAAAAAATAAAATAATAATATAAAATGTGCAAAATGATATAAATATGTAAAATTGTATAAATAAATTTAAAAAAATTTACAATACAAGGTAATATAAAAATAAAATACATTTTACAATTTTCCAAATGATATAATCATTCCTACAGTTTTACTATATTATATAAAAACTTCCATAATTCTGGGATCCTTTGATTAAGCTTCGGAAATTTTCCTGGATGAAATCTGAGTCCTATCACCCCGCTGCCGTGCCTGGATTTTAGGCCTCTTTCTCAAGAAACTGAACTGATGGTTTTGCATGCAAGTTTAATCAGTTTTTTATGCAACTGTGTTCAGTGTGTGCGTTTTTTTTCCATCCGGATTGTACCCGGTTTAGGCTACTTTCACACTTGCGCTTGATCGGATCCGTTCTGAACGGATCCGATCATATTAATGCAGACGGAGGCTCCGTTCAGTATGGATCGGTCTGCATTAATAACTTTTAAAAAATTCGCAAGTGCGCAAGTAGCCTGCGCGGATCCGTTCAGACTTTCAATGTAAAGTCAATGGGGGACGGATCCGCTTGAAGATTGAGCCATATGGTGACATCTTCAAGCGGATCCGTTCCCATTGACTTACATTGTAAGTCTGAACGGATCCGCACGCCTCCGCACGGCCAGGCGGACACCCGAACGCTGCAAGCAGCGTTCAGCTGTCCGCCTGTCTGTGCGGAGGCGAGCGGAGCGGAGGCTGAACGCCGCCAGACTGATGCAGTCTGAGCGGATCCGCTCCATTCAGACTGCATCAGGGCTGGACGGAGGCGTTTGGGTCCGCTTGTGAGCTCCTTCAAACGGAGCTCACGAGCGGACCAACGAACGCTAGTGTGAAAGCAGCCTTACATGCGTTTTTCAGAAGAAAAAACAGAAGAATAACCATCTACATCTCCTATCGACCATCAGTGAATAACCCAATGCACCCGGATGTCTCCGGTTTTCACGCAAGCCCCATTAACTTCTATGGGGACAGAGCTGTGTGAAAAACACAGAACACAGAACCTGCTGCAAATTTTCCTGAACGCAGAGATGATGCGTGAAAAACGACGCCCATGTGCACAGACACGGATGGCTCAGGACTCAGCATGAGTTTGCTACATGCATCGCATCTGGGTGGAAAACTCGCTTGTGTGAAAGAGGCCTTAAACCGGACGACTATTGAAACGCTCCCTCAGCTCTGCTTAGTCATACAAGATACATCTGTTCTGTGCAAAGTGAAGCAGGAAGTACGCAGGACTCATGCATCATGAATGCTGGTTACAGGGCTCCAGAGCTTTACCAGACCTGGCCGCAGCATTCTCAACCACTTCTGTGCACCGGGCCTGGTTCAAAGTCAACGCCTACCCAAAAAATATTAAAAGCCATAAAAACAACACCCAACTTCCTTGTATTAAATTTCAAGCATGTTCAGACCATGGCCAATTGGTATGTCAGTCTTTACTATAATATTTACTTTCAGTTCATGCCCCACCCAAACAGAATGTCATCTATATGGGGCGTCCAGTAATAGTTTTTATATAAAGGGATTGTACAGGATTAATAAAACATGGCTGCAGAAACAGCGCCCCCCTGTCCATAGGTTGTGTCTGGTATTGCAACTCAGCTACACTGTAAGTGAATGGGGCCGAGCTGCAATACCACCCACACTCTGCAGACAGGTGTGGCGCTGTTTTTTTTAGCAGGGAAGCAGCCATGTTTTATTAATCCCATACAACCCCTTTAACGAACCCCTTTATGACATGGGACGTGATCCAAACCCTGCAGGCGAACTCATCTTGCATTCAGCTCCACCACCTCGGGCGGCCGAGACGATCCTTAGGAATTTACCTACATTTAAATATGCCGAGGGATTACACAATATTCTCTGGATTTATTTTGGCACTTTGGGAGGACAGCGTGGCGCCATTTCTGCAAACGCAACGATTCTTCAGTCCAAGATTGTTCAGATTAGGTTTATTGAATATTTAGAAAGATCAAATCTTGACCCAATTTTGAATATGGGGGGGGGGGGGGGGGGTTTTGGAGTCATAATAAAAGAAGACATCTGTATGTCTGTTAAAATTAAAAAAAAAAAACTGATTCCCAGAATTCAATAAATTTTTATACTACAGTTAGAAATTAATTTATCAATCCACTTTTATTTTACCGCATAAACTGTACATATAACTGCAGTTTAAAGGTGGTGTGCTCTTTCTGCTGCAGCTTTCTCTCTATCACAGCTCAGGGGGCGTGTCTATTTGGCTGTAGCTCTCTGTCTATCACAGCTCAGGGGGCGTGTCCTTTTGGCTGTAGCTCTCTGCCTATCACAGCTCGGGGGCGTGTTCTTTTGGCTGCAGCTCTCTGGCTATCACAGCTCAGGGGCGTGTCCTATCTACTGAATCTCTCTCCCTATCACAGCTCAGGGTACGTAACCTTTCTCCTGCAGCTCTCTCCCTATTACAGTTCAGGTGCTGTGTCCTTTCTGCTGCAGCTCTTTCCCTATCACAGCTCAGGAGGCTTTCCCTCTCTGCAGCTCTGTTCCACTGACAGCTCCGGGGGCATGTCATTTCTGCGGCAGCCCTTTCCCTATCACAGCTCAGGGGGGGCATGTCCTTCTGCCGCAGCTTCCTCCCTATCACAAGTCATGCAGTTTGAAAAGTATTCAGATCCAGGGGCTGGTTTGAAAAATGTGGAATATTTTTTGTGGGGGGAAAACCCTTTAGCTATAAATGCTGCTCGTTTCTGGTCATTTTTCTGAGATAGACCTGCCAAAATTGTGACTTTTGGCAAGACTGTGTCATCCAATGACTCTTAGGTCGGCAATACACATTAGATGGCTGCAGAGCGAATGTTCATTGGACTGACTGCAATCTCTTTTGCCACCTTTTACATGCATACTCAGCTCAGACGAGCATGCATGTCTCCTAAACACGGAGAGGGAAGAAAGCCATGGCCACGCTCCTCTGGAGGCATCGTATATGAATGTGTTGAAATCTAACAGCCGACATCTGTTCCACCACTCTGGTGCATGGACGCCTATTGAAGTGATACCAGGCACCGCCCAGGGGCAATGGTGGCGTTATTTCTAATCCTGGACAACCCCTTTAATGAGAAATCACCCCATTATCATGCAGATTTCATCAGTTTCTGGTGACTCCCCACTGGTCCCTATGTAACGAGGTCACGCTCATGGCCACTTCCAGGACAGGAACCAACCTGCACGTGATACTGGCAGCTGTAATGGATCATTTTAAGACCCATCATGTGGCGATGATTGCTCGGGTTTCATCATGTGGAGAATGCAGGGATTTCTCTGGAGACCTTTCAAGCCTCAATGTTTTCTTAGGAGGAAAGAAGCAGAAAAGCCGAACAGATATAAACAGATTTGTTGTGTGTTAAAAGCAAGAAGTAAATCCGATATTGTCACAACACTGCAGCGGATGGAGCGGCCTCCTCCATAGCTCCAGGGGAGGCCGAGAACACGTCAAGAGCCACGACAGCAACGTTACACCTTGTGGTAATGAAGTGACTAGCGTGAACGGAGGAGAATTCTCTCATAGACTGAAGTAACGCAAAATATCGCAATAAAAAGCACGAGAATATATTTATAATTAACAGTAATTTACCAGCCTAGAATAACTGTGTACATATATTATATTAATTATCCTGTATTATACTCCAGAGCTGCACTCACTATTCTGCTGTTCAAGACCTTGCGTGCATACATTACTTATCCTGTACTGATCCTGAGTTACATCTTGTATTATACTCCAGAGCTACACTCACTATTCTGCTGGTGCAGTCACTGTGTACATACATTACTTATCCTGTACTGATCCTGAGTTACATCCTGTATTATACTCCAGAGCTGCACTCAATATTCTGCTGACGCAGTCACTGTGTACATACATTACTTATCCTGTACTGATACTGAGTTACATCCAGTATTATACTCCAGAGCTGCACTCACTATTCTGCTGGTGGAGTCACTATATATATACATTACATTACTTATCCTGTACTGATCCTGAGTTACATCCTGTATTATACTCCAGAGCTGCACTCACTACATTACTTATACTGTTCTAATCCTGAGTTGCATCCTGTATTATACTCCAGAGCTGCACTCACTATTCTGCTGGTGCAGTCACTGTGTACATACATTACTTATACTGTTCTGATCCTGAGTTGCATCCTGTATTATACTCCAGAGCTGCACTCACTATTCTGCTGGTGGAGTCACTATATATATACATTACATTACTTATCCTGTACTGATCCTGAGTTACATCCTGTATTATACTCCAGAGCTGCACTCACTATTCTGCTGGTGCAGTCACTGTGTACATACATTACTTATCCTGTACTGATTCTGAGTTACATCCTGTATTATACTCCAGAGCTGCACTCACTATTCTTCTGTTAGTCACTCAGTCTGTATATTATTTACTTACCTTATGGGGGAGAGAGCAATTTTAATGGGGCTTTTCAGAACTTTAATTTTGATGGTGTATCCTTCTGCCCTCTTCACCAGGCTCAGCCACTACTAAATATACAGCACCATGCCTGGTCAGCAGTGAGGAGGACCCTTCAGGCAGGTGATCAGCGGGGGGGAGTCAAGAGTCAGACCACCGCCAATCTGGTATTGATAGTTTATCTGAGGTATAGGCCGTCAACCTCCCCCCAAAAAAAACCTTTAACGTTTTTTCATTGACATGAAGTGGATTTTGGAGGCTCCCCCTATTCTGGGGTCTCTGCTGGGGGTCCGGTAACAGGAGACGCTCAGTAACAAAACTGCCTTTGTGATGCTGAGAGACAGCAGATGGGATCCTGCAGGTTCGGGAGGAACAGAAATACCCCACAGACTTCATACCAGATGCCAGGAGCGCCACATACAGAGCGAGAGCGAGACAGAGAGAGCAAAAGAGACAGCAAGTCAGCGAGACAGAGCAAGTGAGAGACAGAGAGCAAAAGAGAGAGAGCGAGAGTGAGTCAGAGAGACAGAGCAAGTGAGAAACAGAGAGAGCAAAAGAGAGCGAGTCAGAGAGACAGAGCAAAAGAGAGACAGAGAGACAGAGCAAGTGAGAGAGAAAGTCAGTAAGATATCAAGTGAGAGAAAGAGAGAGAGAGAGCGGGATAGCATAAGTAAGAGAGAAAGAAAGCAAAAGAGAGAGAGCGAGAGACAGTGAAAGAGAGCAAATGAGAGAGGGACTGAGTGAGAGAGAGTGAGAAAGAGCAAGAGAGAGCAAAACGGAGAGCAGTACAGAGAGAATGAGAGCGAGAGAGAGATTCTCCTAAAGGACTTGTCTTATTGGCTCCTTAACTTACAGGTGTAGCTATGGGGGGCAGAGCAGTCACATCCTGGCCCTGGTGTCTGGGGGGCCCCTCTGCCTCATAAGAAGACACCAGTATTATATATAGCACATGGTGTAGGTGGGGCCCCCTGTTCAAGATTTTGCTTTGGGGCCCAGGCGCTTCAGCTGTGATCACATCCTATAATATATCTGGTAAGGGAAACCTTCTTCTCCAATGGAGAGGAGTAAGCGCTCCTTAAAGGCACTTCACCATGCGGGCAGAGACATTCCGGATTAGTTTTGCCCCAATTAATGGACTTGTCCTGGGGCTTTCACCTCTCAGAGGTCTAGTGACAGGCCTCTCCTGAGCTTATAAGACATCCATAGGGGCAGCCATATTGCCTCCAGGCCCGAGGAGTAACCTAAAACTCCTGAGCCCCTATACAAAATCACAGCTCTATTATTTTTGCGGGGCTACGGAACGGACATACGGATGCGGACAGCACACGGTGTGCTGTCTGCATTTTTTTGCGGACCCATTGAAATGAATGGGTCCGCATCCTATCCGCAAAAAAACCCAAAAAACGGAACGAACACGTAAACAAACAACGTTCGTGTGCATGTAGCCTTATTCAGTAAAAATGTATCCGTATGACGCTACCTGCTGTTTGCTCTATTTCTTATTTTATGTCCACCTTGCTGGGGTGGTCACACATGCTCAGTTCTATCCTTCAAATGCCACCACTCATATCTACTGTTAGAAGCTGTGGTAGCTACAAGGAGAGAGTTGCAGCAGAAAGGGCATGCCCCCTAAGCTTTGATAGGGCGAGAGCTGCAGCAGAGAGGGAACAACCCCCGAGCCGCAGCAGAAAGGACACAGCCCCTGAACTGTGATAGGGAGAGAGCTGCAGGAGAAAGCTTACATTTCTTAAGGCGTGATAGGGAGACAGCTTCAGTAGAAAGGACACGTCCCCCGGAGCTGTGATAGGCAGAGAGCTGCAGCCAAAAGGACATGACCCCTGAGTTGTGAAAGGGTAAGAGCTGCAGCGGGAAGGTCAGATCACATTTAAAGTGCAGCTATATGTACAGTACTTGCGGTAACATACAAGCGGATTTCCGGAAAAGGACACACCTCCTGAACTGTGATAGGGAGAAAGCTGCAGCAGAAAGTGCACGTCCCCTGAGCTGTCAGCTTGGAAATAAATCTAGCAGAGCTATCGGAGCAATGAATGGGGAGATCTCTGGATCCATGCGAGGTGCAGGGCTGGTTCTACTTTTGTTAGAAAGAGATTCATGGTTTAACCCCTTGATGGATGAGGACCGGCTTCTCTGGCACGTCTACAGTCAGCTGACCTGGAGACGGCTCAGGTCCTACTGTTTAGCTTTGCTGATAGCTGGAGCTTTATATGGGCAGCCAGATACATGAGTCTTGGCAGTGGTGGACAAGAAGCTAATTCCTTGCATCACCGGAGGAAGCTGCTGACGTCCCAGAGAAGAGAATTTCCAAAATGAAGATGATCTTGCAGACAAGGGAGATGCACTGTCTGTGGGCGACGTGTGGAAGGATGACCACGATCCTCCTTCAGATGGAAAAATTAAACACAAACACATGGACAGGTAATTGCCCCTAAATGCGCCAATTACAGGAGACATCATTTGGTCATTTTCGGTAAAACGATACAGAAAATTAGGCGAAAAGTGAAAATAACTAATTCGTCCTGACATACGAAGATTTAGGAATTATGTGAAATAAAAAAATGTGGGGGTCTGGGTCACCCCGTTACAGGGCTTCAATGTCATATCCCACATGTGGGTCAATCACTTCTGGAATTTTTATGTCATTTACAAAAAGTTCTTGATTTCCTTCTGGGTGTCATTTTATTTTTAGTTTTTTTATTTAATTAACATATCATGAAAAGTTGTACAGTTTTCTAATATACCTAGTGCTTCAATTCTGCATCATATTCAAGATCTTTGCTTGCTGTCGATGAATGGAAATACTTACCGTAGATGCATCAAATCCAAGTGTCTTTATGCCTTTTAGGTGAGAAATGGCTAGAATCCAGTCAGGACAATGCTCTGTGGGCGAAGCACATCAGCAGCAGCTGCACAGATCTGGTTTGTGACAATGTATCAGTCTGACGTCACAGAGCGTTGTCTAACCTGGTTATAATTGTATCCACTTCTCAGCTATCAATGTACTGTATTTTTCACCCCATAAGACGCACTTTTTCACCCAAAACAGGGGGGAAATGCTAGTGCGTCTTATGAAGTGAATACTAATGAGCGCTTCCATCAAGGAAGCGTTCATAAGTACTGGAGGACCGGGAAGCGGTGAATGCAGCACTCCCCGGGCTCTCTACTCACCGCCCTCTGGTCTTCCTCTGCCATCGGCTGTGCTGTGACTGTGCACAGAGTGAGGATGTCAGCACTCTGTGACCTCACGCTGTGCGGGTCAACTCACAGCAGAGCGCCAGGCAAGAAGAGATGGTGCCGGATCCTGGGACCAGCGGTGGCAACGCCCAGCGCAGGAGAGGTAAGTGGATTTTTTTTATTTTGTTTGCACTGAGCAAGGGCGTCTTACTGAGGTCTGGGGATCATTCACATTCAGTGGTCTGATCTGAGGTCTAAATGGGATGGGGGGGTCTGGGGATCATTCACATTCAGTGGTCTGATCTGAGGTCTAAATGGGATGGGGGGGTCTGGGGATCATTCACATTCAGTGGTCTGATCTGAGGTCTAAATGGGATGGGGGGGGGGTCTGGGAGTCGTTCAAATTGGGGGTCTGATCTGAGGTCTGAATGGGGGGGTTCTTATTCATATTGGGAGTCTATTCTGAGGTCTGGGGGGTCATTTACATTGGGGTCTGAGATGAGGTCTGATTTGAGGTGTTATTGGGGTCTTATTAACATTGGGGGTCTGATCTGAGGTCTGATTAAAGGTCTTATTAACATTGGGGGTCTGATCTGAGGTCTGATTGAAGGTCTTATTAACATTGGGGGTCTGATCTGAGGCCTGATTGAAGGTCTTATTAACATTGGGGGGTCTGATCTGAGGTCTGATTGAAGGTCTTATTAACATTGGGGGTCTGATTTGGGGTCTGAATGGGGGGGGTTCTTATTCATATTGGGAGTCTGATCTGAGGTCTGGGGGGGTCATTCACATTGGGGTCTGAGATGAGGTCTGATTTGAGGTGTTATTGGGGTCTTATTAACATTGGGGGTCTGATCTGAGGTCTGATTAAAGGTCTTATTAACATTGGGGGGTCTGATCTGAGGTCTGATTGAAGGTCTTATTCACATTGGGGGTCTGATCTGGGGTCTGAATGGGGGGGTTCTTATTCATATTGGGAGTCTGATCTGAGGTCTGGGGGGTCATTCACATTGGGGTCTGAGATGAGGTCGTATTTGAAGTGTTATTGGGGTCCTATTAACATTAGGGGTCTGATATGAGGTCTGATTGAAGGTCTCATTAATATTGGGGGTCTGATCTGAGGTCTGATTGAAGGTTTTATTAACATTAGTGGTCTGATTGGGGGGTCTAATGAAAATTATTTTTTTCTTATTCTCCTCCTCTTAGGTGGTGCGTCTTATATGGCGAAAAATATAGTATATAAGTGTGTTCTCAGCAAACAGATATCTTGAAAATGGTGAGGAATTGAAACACAATCTCTATTAGAAGATGCAGCACTTTTTATTATATAGTAATTAAAGGGGTGTTTCAGTAATAACAAGTTATCCCCTATCTACTGGGTTAGGGGTAACGGCTAGGTCGATGGGGATCTGACTGCTGGCTTTCAATGAAATCTGAGGATCCTCACCGGGGGACACCAATGACGTGATTGATGGCAATCTCTAAACAGAAGGAATCGGCAGCAGAATTTTAACGAATTTTGAATAAATTAGAATTCATGCAAAATATATTTTTTATGTACATGATTTTAGACAAACTATAAACAAGCAGAATATAATATAACACAACTGTTCTATAAACCTAAACAAGACTATAAGACACTGGACGCCACCAGCCCCTTGTTTCCCTCTCATATGATTCGTGACCTTAAAGGGCCCCATTAAGACTTAAGGAGTAAATCTTATATCTGTCCCTCCCGATTATATCTGTTTAGTAAATCTATCCTGAGAGTGACTCCCTGTGAGCTGCAATGAACTGTTCCTTCAGGGATAAGCTCATTAAAGAATGTTAATAACCTAAAGCAAAGTCATGCGTAGTGATACAAAACACAAGAAGTACCCGGGAAAAACAAAAACCTGCAGAACCCACATCACTCCATCGCTATATCTCCTAAATCCCCGCCGAAAGCCAAGGAAGCCATCAGGAGATAGCGACCACGGCTGATAACTGGCGCAGTCTGGCGGAGCAGGGATTCTAACAAATGACCTGATATCTCCATCCCTGTGATCGTCCTTCAGGCGGAGCAGATAATATATCTGGACTGGGCACATGCTGGATGTTCAGCCCCAGGTTTATCTCAGACCTTTGTTGTTGGAGTGATGGGTAACAAGTTGCAGAGCCCAACAACATCCTGGCTCCTGGCCTAACATTCTACCGCCAGATATCTGACAGGGCCACTAAGCCCAGAATAGAATTTGATCCTTTTGTAAAAGGTCTCAGCAAAAAAAATAAAAAATGGGAATGTTGTATTTTATAAATACATTGTATAAATACAAGTTGAAACATGTATCCAATTTTTTTACTGTTTAGATTAAAAAAAACTTCTCTAAATAATATTGAATATTAAATATATTGAACTAAATAAAATCCCATTTAAATGGCATCTGTCAGCAGTTTTGTCCCTATGACACTGGCTGACCTGTTACATGTGCACTTGGCAGCTGAAAGCATCTGTGTTGGTCCCATGTTCATGTGTGCCCGTATTGCTGAGAAAAATGATTGTATAATATATGCAAATTAGCCTCTAGGAGCAACGGGGGCGTTACCGTTACACCTAGAGGCTCTGCTCCCTCTGCAACTGCTGCGCCCCCCTCTCCACTTTAATTGACAAGGGCAGGTGTGATGACGTTTTCTCTGCTTGACCCTGTCAATAAAAAATAAAAATAAATCCCTGTCTGTAACTATAGAGGAGTAAAACATAATGAAATGACAATAAAATAAAATTCATCAAAAAAATGTCTTACGTAAATACATTTTCTTTACAGGATTTTTACGGTGCCATGGAACTAAATGGTGCTGTCCTAAGGGACTAGTGTTGTAGCTGGGCTTTCCCTTACTCGGGGTAAAGGTCCCGTTCTCTGCCCCCATAACTACCAACATTTAGAAAGTCAAAAATGGGACATTTAAGCCCTGCCCCCAGGGACTCCCCAAGCCTGCCTAGGAAGACCACCAGACACCCACTTTTGGATGGGCTTTCCTGCCTCGTTTTGGCAGTGGGACTTGGTTTTCTGGCTCAGTTGTGAATGTTGGTCAAGGCAAAGGTGCTTATTTGCATCGGCTGGCGCCCGGCACTCAGGTCGCATGCCCGGTAGCCCCCTCCAGCTATGACCTGGACTATGGCCCACCCTATAACATCTAAAAATGATGTAAGAAAGCCAGAATTTGGTTACTCACTGCTAACAAATCCTTCAAAACATTTTAACATTATACACTATTAAAGGGGTTGTCTCATCTCAGACAATGGGGGCATATATCGCTAGGACATGCTCCCATTGTCTGATAGTTGTGGGACCCGCACCTATATTGAGAACGGAGCCTCAAAAGTGGTGGAGGGCGCACTACGCATGCACAGCAGTCTTTATTTCATTTCCATGGGGCCCATAGAAGTGAATGGGAGCGGTGGACGGTCATGCGCTCCCGTTCACTTCTATGGGAAGAGCGCTTGGTGGTGGCCGGAGTCCTCCGGCCATCACCCTGCGGATAGGTGCGGATCCAAAAATGATCAACCTTCCCATATACAACAGCTACCCCTGAACTGCACAAAATATTATTTATAATGAAACCTAAAAACGGGAGCCTTGACAATTACATTTACAGGTGAATCTGCTCCACTCCCAGATCTGTGTTATTAATCTTAAAGGGGATGTCGACTAATAGTAAAAAGGCTATTCGTTTTCCAAGCAGTAGCGCCACCATAGGCAGTGAATGGTATTGCAACTTATTCCCATTCAAATAAATTGGCTCAGCTGCAATACCAAATACAGTCTATGCACACGTGTGGCACTGTTTAAAAAAGTATCCTTTAAATTCTGACTTTACGGCGAACGGATATAGACAATGATGGCGAGGACGTGAAGCAATCACCAACTGTAATGGAGAATTAATACGGGGTGGTGAGCAGCCAAGTGAATATTTCAGTTAATAAGTTGGATCTCTCCTCTTATTCTTCGAGCAAAGCCAGCAGGAATTCCCAGCGACTGATCTTCCAAGGCATTAAATTTCCATGAAAAGTTTTCCTTCCAAAACCACAAGTAATAATCTGTCTGAAGAGGCCGGGAAGGATTATGAGATTTATGCTCCGTACAGGCGGCTCCAGGTAGTTCGCGAAGGAGCCGATGACAACGTCTTTGTCTTTAGAGGCCGAAGATGAAGACATGTTAAGTTGCGAAAGGCTTTCGTCATTATACCAACCAGTCGGTAACAAAATCTGAGCGTCAACAAGAAGGTCTGGAAATGATCCTCCAAAAAATAGAAAAAGTGGCAAAATTCTACGGTTAGAAAGAAACCTGTGTAACCCATTAAACTGATATAAAACAACCCCCCTGCCAATATAATTTTTATGCAATACATGGTGTTTTTTGGCATCTAGGGAGGAGATGCTGCACAACTGGTCCAGTATAGTGCCATCAGATTTTCTATACACATCTCCATCCAATGGCGTTGGTGGGACCAAAAATGGGCAGATGTCTCAAGGACCCTTTCTTACAATATCTACCCAGCTACTTCTAAACCACTGTTTACCTATCTATAATCTGCATGCCTGATATGGCACAAATGCCGGCTGTCGGCCAGACAAAGAACGGTGCATGCAACAGTTTTTGTCTCGAAACTCGCCATCTATGCCGGAAAGCAGATGGATCACCGTTGGACCCCATTATAGTCAATGGGGGTCCGGCAAACTGTAGAATCCGGAAATGCTGGATCCTTTGAAATCTGGCAGGCTGCTCTGCTCTGGAACAGCCTCCGCTGATGCATATGTGAACGTACCCATATGTGAACGTATGCCGCTTTCTCCTGCCCATAAAAGTTGGGTAAACTGGGCAATTTTGGTCAACTATTGGACTGTTCATGATGGCCGGCCTCTCTGCCAAGCTAGAAAATTTTGGCCATGGTGGGCTGCACCTACAGTGGTACAGGCGTGATCAAGCTGATTTCTCACTACTCTGCCCACTTTTTGTCTACACTGGTTCCCTGATGGGCCAGTTTTGCCAGTTTTCAAAAACGGAACCGCTTTTGAGAGCTGAAGCTTTACATGGTCCTACAGGCCTGGTCCTGAATGAGGATACCATGTGGCCCCTTTTAATAAATGTATATAATACTGGTGTCTTATGTGGTAGAGAGACCTTTGGGCAGGGGTGCACCTAGCCTTTCTGCTGCCTGAAACCGTACCCCCCATCCCATGCCAATTTCTTAACCTAACCCCTTTGCCACAATGAAAGCGCTCATTGCCCGTGGCCCTTCCGCTGCCCCCCTCTTGCCCCTTCGTGGTGCGGCCTGAGGCGATCGCCTCACCTGGCCTCATTGGTGGTGCACCCCTGCCTTTGAGGCCTGTCCCCCTCCCCTGCAATCAATACAATACTGGGAAATGACGTGAGCCAATCCATAACATGCACCATATTTGTCCATTTTTGAATTTTTTTAAAAAAAATCTCTGCCTCTGCATTTCAAAAAAAGCAAAGGGTCAAAAAAATGTGTTACATGTACAGAAGACGTGCACCAATCAGTGTACATGTATGTTAACCATCTGTGCGTGGACACGACTGCCTTTCAGGTATAATTGAAATTTAAAGGGGTGACATCACCATCTCCTACATTATGACCCTCCAAACGTACATTGACTTCACTACTCACCAAGCACTGGGATGTTATTTTCCAGATATTCATGTCACTTGTGTAATATATAGTCATATACAATGTAGGCAGGTGTGCTAATTGGCAAGCGTCGGGCCCACAGAGCATTCCTTTTCCATTGTGTGATCTTTTTTGGCAATTTTGAATGTTTCTTTTTATATTATTTTTTATTTGTTTTAATAAATCTGCTTCGTTCTTTATGGCTTATTACACTGGCAGGATGTACGCAGCCCCGGCGCTGTCGCTCTTGTTTTATTATTATTTTTTACAAGTATTTTGGTGCAGAGGGGCTTCAAAACTAAAGTATGTTTTCCTTGGCCGATACGTCACTTTTTAATGCAGTTTCGACTGACATTTTAAGATTTTTTTTTATAGCACTGCTCTCTGCGCTTAACATCCGTGGAGGTCAAAAAGGAAATAGCTGTTCTAGAAAAATATAGATCTGTGGCATAGAAGACAGGAGTCAGCTGTGAATGGCTGCATTGTGGCCGTTCTACATGTTGGGTCTTCAGGGATGCGGGTAAAATTCAGGTTTTATTCCTAGGTCCTTGCTTTACAGACATAGGGAGGAAGAGTATCACTTTATAGAAGAAATTGATCCAATATTTAATATTTTATCATTATAGAATTATTATTTTTTTCCTCCTCTACAGATATACTACTATAAAGGTTTGGGCTCCTCATGGGTGTGGTCAATTTATTTACCATCAGACTAACCACACCCACTTCAGTAAAACTCTGCCCCTTCTTAACTGATGGAAATTGGACTACTGCAGGCGATAGGAGTAGGCTGCTGTATTGCAGACTAAGCCAATATACAAGGTATAATTAGGCACCAATTAATATTTCTGGTGTTATATAAAAATTATTAACAACAGATATCTATGAAGTGGAATAAAGCCACATACTACAAAGAATCGTGCAATTTCAATTCACCACTGGCTAAGGGGAAGAGTTCAGTAAATTAAAGGGGCTCTCTGATAACATCCTAGTCATGTTCTACCAAAAGACGGATGGGCTTCAGGACCCTTATATATTAGACAGAGGAGACAGCAGCTACAAAGACCATCTGTCTCTCTGGAGGACCCGACATAACTATGCATTCCATTCTAATTTAAAAGGAACGGTGTAATCCTTCAAGTTACCTGTGGTGGCGCTGCAGGGGAATTGAACACTTTCTGCTGGATCCTTTCACAGATTACAGCTGATCACTAGGGAATTTTGCAGCAGAACATCCTGTGACCACCTTATGATTAGGGGAAGGGACCCTTCTAAATTGAGGAGGAGAATCTAGATAGATAGATAGATCGATAGGAGATAGATAGATAGACAGATATGAGATAAATAGATGGATAGATATAAGATATGACATTTTTAGATATGAGATTTTTTTTAACACTTAACAAGTGACAAAATATCACTTTCTAGTTATTTCCGTGATATAATTCATTACAATATGGAGGTGTATTTATATCTAATTTATTTTTGCAAATTTATTTCCATTTTACGATGAATATTTTTTAGCATTTATGGAGGCAGTAGAAATATGCGGTACTTATTTTTTTTTTTATAATTCTGTATCATCACTCTGTAGTGGGCGGAAAATAAATTCCACAAGAGCTTTACAAGTAGGCGCTCTTCAAAGGTGAGGGATTTAGAAGGATATGCACTCGTACACCTCACAGGTCAAATTAAAAAATCAAAGTCGGGAACCTGGATGCTTGACATAGCTGAGACAAGCGAACAAATTCATCCACCGCTCCTGATGTGACGCCCCCGGGGGGCGAGAGCATCAGGCGATATCAATCACAAGTCAGGAGGGGAAGTATAGATAATAGAGGGGCAGATGTCCACCAATCACCTGCAATCATAATGTATAATATGTTACACAAACGCGGGACTAAGGCTACTTTCACACTAGCATCCTTTATGGATCAGCAAAAACGCTTCAGTTCCTGATAATACAACCATCTGCATCTGTTATGAACGGATCCGGTTGTATTATCTTTAACATAGCCAAGACGGATCCGTCATGAACTCCATTGAAAGTCAATGGGGGACGGATCCGTTTTCTATTGTATCAGATTGGGTCAGAGAAAACGGATCCGTCCCCATTGACTGGATCCCATGATGGAAAGAAAACTACAGCTTGCTGGGGTTTGCGCTTCGGTATGAGAACGCAACCAAACGGAACGGAATGCATTTTGGAGCGCTCCGATCTGTTCAGTTATGTTTTGTCCCTACTGACAATAAATGGGGACAAAGCCGAAGCGTTTTTCTCCTGTATTGAGACCCTATGACGGATCTCAATACCGGAAAATGTAAACGCAAGTGTGAAAGTAGCCTAAGACTGAAGAGGATGTCACTGCGGAGCACGAGGAGAGCAGTAACCAGAGGGCGGAGTGGTGGAGTGAAAAGGATACAAAGTAAGACAATGTATCTAACGTATCCACCGCCAATGGCGCTACTCCCATCATTCAGGTCCTGAGGCTGATAACTCTAGGTTCCTCCGCTGGCAGCACAGGTCCAATCACCATAGTTCTGCTACGTCCTTGGATGTAGATAGTGATGGAGGAGTCCGGCTGGTAAGTCTACTTTCACACTTGCGTTGTGAAGATCTGGCAGGCAGTTCCGTCACCGGAACTGCCTGCCAGATCCAGAAATCCGTGTGCAAACGGATACCATTTGTAGACGGATCTGGATGCGGATCCGTTTAACAAATGCATTGAAACACCATCCGTCTCTTCGGTGTCATCCGGAAAAATGGATCCAGTATTTATTTATTTTTGCATTTTTAAAGGTCTGCGGATCCATTTTGCCGGAACACTTGGTGCCAGGATCCAGCATTAATGCATTTCAATGGAAGTGTTCTGGAATGTTCTGGCATGCTGCCGCCAAATACCGTAACGCTGGGTTCACACCTGAGCGTTTTACAGCGCGTTCCTACGCGCTGTAAAACGCACAACAGGCAAGAACCAATGATTCCCTATGGGAAGGGTTCACACCTGGGCGTTTTACAGCGCGTACGATCGCGCTGTAAAACGCCCGACGCTCAAACAAGTACAGGAGCTTTTTTTGGCGCGTTTGACGCGCGTTTGGGCCATAGACTCTTTGGACAACACTGCCGTCAATCACCCAAACGCGCGTCAAACGCGCGTTCACTATTAAAAAAACCGCGCATAAAACGCGCAACAAAAACGCGCATAGAAACGCGCGTTTGAGAAACGCCTAGGTGTGAACCCAGCGTAAGAGTGACTGAACCGAAGACATCCTGATGCATACTGAACAGATCGCTCTCCATTCAGAATGCATGGGGATGAAACTGATCATTTTTTTTCCGGTATAGAGCCCCTAGAACAGAACTTAATACCGGAACAGAATAACGCTGGTGTGAAAGTACCCTAACCTAACTCCAAAATGTTATTTTTATCATGTATGATGACTATACTATGATTACTATTATTTATATCCATTTCTGAAACCAAATGTCGCAACCATTAGACATAGTATATGTCTAACCCCACTTGAATGGGGTGGGGGGAGGGGTGGGGCATAAGAGGAGAGAGGGCATAAAGAAAAGTCATTACACCATCTTTACCAACTAATCAGGGCAGTTTGCAGAACAGGGACTCAAGAATAACACAGTATACAGTGAGCTCCCCCTAGTGGTGAATGAAGGTAACCAGGATTTTCTCATTTACCTCTATGTCTGCATCACAAAAACAAAGCTCCGACCTCTATAAAGATATGTTAGGAAATTACTCCGCACAGAATGTTCTATCCAAACCTGGTGTTAATATTTGGAGATCGCATTGTTGTTTCTGAATTTGCTCCCCCGGACTAAGCGTCTCCTGTTAGTTTAGAGGATCTGAGTGTTGTTTGCATTCGCAGACAATCCTCACCTAGACTTCTACTTACTCTGAAGTCAGATACGACTAATGCACAGGGGGGGGGGCGCTTCATGCTGCATTGTAATCTGTCATTCTGGTCGGGGGGCCTGGCAACCCCTGCGGGGTAGAACAGATGACACAGGAAAGGGAACGTCATTCATGTACAAAGTACAGATACAAATATTTTGAATTGCTTTGATGGTCAGTGGAGCGTGACGGGAATACCTCACCCCATGGTGGAAATATTTGGGGTGTCTTTTAAAACAGGAAACAGAAGTAAAAAATAATAATTATCACTAATAATAATAATTTATAAGAGATGAATCAAAAGAGACTTAACAGTCTATACCAGTGATGTCAAACCTTTTAGAGGCCGAGTGCCCAAACTGCAACCCAAAACCCACTTGTTTATCGTAAAGTGCCAACACGGCAATTTAACCTGAATACTATAGTTCAATATAGTATATATGCCATGTACTTTATCATTTAGCTATGCCTGCCTACATTCAGTGCCCTGCCTGTGCTGTTCATAGTGCGCCCTGCGCTCATGAATGGCAGGAAAAGTCTAAGGCATATTGGTACACCATAGACTTTTTTCACAGTGCGGGTGCCCACAGAGAGGGCTCTGAGTGCCGCCTCTGGCACCCGTGCCATAGGTTCGCCATCACTGGTCTATACTATATTGGAATATTATAATGTAAAATGATACTGTAATACTGCACTACTATAGCATACCGCACTCCGATACTACTAGATTGTACTATACTAATTCTATACCATTATACTACACTAGTACTAGTCTACTATGCTCTTACATTACACTGTAATGCTGCACTAATGCCATTATACTACTGTACCTCTATTCTATACTGTTATATTTTACTGTACTCATTTTATACTATTGCACTATTAGTACTATTTACATGCACTTTTATATTCTACTGAAGTACTGCACTATTACCATATATTGCACTACTATTCCATTATGCTATACTGCACTATTATATTCTCATAATTATATACTATTATACTATATTTGTACTATTAAACTGCACTCTTATATTATACCATAATACCACTATACCATTATGCTATACTTTACTATATTGCCATATTATACTATTGTAATGATATACTATTGTCCTATATTAGTACTAATGCACTGCACTATTACTTTATACTACACTGCACTAATACTATACTAGTAGTATGTTAGTATAATATACTATAGGATCATATTTTACTAGGATACCTTAATTCTATGCTATTATACTACATTAGTTCTCTTCTACTCCACTATTACACGACACTATAAGGCCTCTTGCACACAAACGTTTTTTTTTCCGGTTATGTTCCATTTTTTGGGTTCTGTATATGGACCCTATACGGAACCATTTATTTCAATGAATCCGCAAAAAAAAAAAACGGAAGGTACTCCGTATGCCTTCCATTTTCCGTATTTCTGTTTTTCCGTTCCGTTCAAAGATAGAACATGTCCTATTATTGCCCACATAATGGAAAAGGATAGTACTGTTCTATCAGGGGCCAGCTGTTCTGTTCTGCAAAAAAACGGAATGCACACGGACGTCATCCGTATTTTTTGTGGATTCGTTTTTTTGCGGACCGCCACATACTGAAAAAGCCATACGGTCATGTGCAAGAGGCCTAACACTGCACTAAGGCTACTTTCACACTAGCGTGTTGGAATCCGGCAGGGTTCAGCAAAAACTCTTCCGTTACTGATAATGCAACTGTCTGCATCCGTTATGAACGGATCCGGTTGTATTATCTGTAACATAGCCAAGACGGATCCGTCATGAAATCCACTGAAAGTCAATGGGGGACGGATCCGTTTTCTATTGTGTCAGATTGTGTCATAGATTCGTCCCCATTGACTTGCATTGTGGGTCATGACGGATCCGTCTTGCTCCGCATCCCAGGACGGAAAGCAAACTGCAGCACGCTGCTCTCCGGTATGAGAACGGAACAGAATGCATTTCGGAGCGCTCCGTTCTGTTCAGTTACATTTTGTCCCCATTGACAATGAATAGGGACAAAACTAAGGCGTTTTTTCCCGGTATTGAGACCCCATGACGGATCTCAATACCGGAAAATATTAACGCTAGTGTGAAAGTAGCCTCATACCATACTAATACTATACTACTATACCATACTACTATATTTACTATAATTCTGTGCTATTTTATATTACCCTAGTATACAAATACTACCCAACTATACTATGATAGTATATTGCATTATGCTACACTGCTAATAGTTCCCCGTTATTATACCATACTAAATGATACTGGATTATACTGCTCAATTATATGACAGTGTTACACAATACAAAATGCTGCTGTATTATACACGATTATATTATTATGTACAAAATGATACTGTTTTATATGACACCGTTATATTATACTGTTATGCTATACAAAATGCTAGTGTATTACACATTGTTATATTATACTGTTATTTTATGTTGTACAAAGTGACACCGTTATATTATACTATACAAAATGATAATACATTATACCACATAGTACACTATACTGTTACCCCATTCTTTTCCGCTCTCCCTCCATCTACATAGACAGCTCTGCTTTTAAAAAATTCTTCCTTTTCATCGCTTCATAAAAAGTTTTTTACAACTAGATGATTTCAACCTGATTTTTTTTTATCTTATCAGCAAAATACAGCAGATTGCACGGACACATGACATCATGCGATGACATCGCGGCGAGGGGATGAAATTACCGCTATTATGATGTGGACATTTCCCAGGGGCCCAGAACCTTGAATGATTTCCAATTTGTCAATGAACTGCTTTACATTTCCTGCACAAATCACAGCGATATTAGTCATTGGGAAGGGTTTAGCTTCCCCCTCAGGGGAAAAGAAGAATGGAATCCGATTCCCCCGGCACTTTGTGGTAACGGCGAAGAGGAAGACGGATTGTGTTATGTTTTGTATCTTGTGCGGCCATTGTACTTGTTATTACCCTGAGTCTGGGAGAGGCTTCTGTACAACATCAGCTCCTATGACACAGTGAGATAGTAGGGGACTAGAAAACATCCAGGAGTAGAAAAACATGGCTGCTTTCTTGTAGAAACAGTGCCCCACCTGTCTGCAGGTTGTGTTTGGTATTGCAACTCAGCTTTTTGGTAGTGAATGGGGCTGAGCTTCAATACCACACACAACCTGTCAAGAGGTGTGGCGCTCTCCTTGGAAGAATGCAGACTTTTATTTTTTATTTTTTTTATTTATAATTCTGCAATGAGAGGCCCCTTTAAATTAGGGCACTTGTATCTGCCTTAATATAGGTAGCATATGCAAGAACAGCCATTATTAGGAGGTCAAAATGAAGCATGCTCCAGAAGACATCAGTGCAAATACTCATTGTCTACAGCTCCTATACAGACCTATGTGTCTCCATGGTAACAAGCTTCAAGATGTGTATCTAATTCTGCAATCACAGTTGCTTCCATCTGTCCCCCGCGTCTTATATAAATGTGGCAGGTTACCATAAAGGGACAAATGGACAGCAAAATGACTGCAGGATCAGACCGCACACTGGTTGCAGTCTGTTACCATGGAGACGCACAGGTCTGCATAGAAGCTGCAGTCACAAAACTAAGGGATATTTTTAAATAACATTATTTGCAAAGCTGTTTCTTTTTCTGCACCAGAGGCAATGGCGTAAAATAATCCCTGGCTGTGATGGCGGACATGGCCTTTAAGAAACCCTTTTCAAAACCAATGAAGCCATCGGATTGGTTGCTTTTGATAATGTAGCCATTCACCAGTTATTGTGTCTGAGAAAACGGATCCGTCGCCATTGACTTGCATTGTGTGTCATGCCGGATCCGTTTTGCTCCACATTCCATGACGGGAAATGTCTGGGACTGCAACCAAATGGAACAGAATGCATTCTGGAGCGCGCTGTTCTGTTCAGTTCCGTTTTGTCCTCAGTGACAATGAATTGGGACAAAACAGAAACGTGTTTTTTTTTCCAGTATTGAGACCCTATGACTGATCTCGATACCAGAAAATGTAAACGCTAGTGTGAAAGTAGCCTAAATCTCAGTAACAATAGTTTATTTACAGTTTATCGGCGCTGACACCGCGCCAGCATCTCCGCGTCCAAAGTAAACCCATTAGTGGAGCTTGAAAGGAAGCAGTTAATGCTATCTGGCAGAAAATAACTGTAATAAGATTATGAGAACGATATCAGAGACGTGGAGACCGTCCGCGAGGAGAATTCCAGAAGAATGACTTATTTCAGGAGAAGGAGATCAGGTTATTAGAGTCGAGACTGATAGGGGCAAAGTCATGTCATGAGAAATAACTGTAATTACGGTACTTTCACACTAGCGTTTTAATTTTCCGGCACTGAGTTCCGTCCTAGGGGCTCAATACCGGAAAAGAACTGATCAGGCATATCCCCATGCATTCTGAATGGAGAGCAATCCGTTCAGGATGCATCAGGACGTCTTCAGTTCAGTCTTTTTGACTGTTCAGGCAAAAAAGAAAACCGCAGCATGCTACAGTTCAGTGATGGTCAGTTCGCAGTGTTCGCCAGCGAACACACGCGGGCTGCCATCTTTAGTAAGGTAGACTCACCCGTCCGGCGATGCACAGGTAAGCCCTTACCTGTGCGGGGAGCCGGTCTGAAATCAAACGCAGTCACAGGGAGCAGGCAGTTCCAAGAACAGCCGCCGGGGGCCTTCATCGGGCTGTTCTCAGAACTGCCTGCTCCCTGTGACTGCGTTTGATTTCAGACCGGCTCCCCGCACAGGTACCGGCGAAAAAAACTGAAGACTTGCCTGAATACCGGATCCAGCGTTTTTTTTTTCCCATAGGAATGTATTAGTGCCGGATCCTTCCATGCGTAGACCGAAAAAAAGGTGAAAAAAATAAATGCTGGATCCGTTTTGCCTGATGACACCGGAAAGACGGTTCTTGCATTTCAATGCATTTTTCTGACTGATCATGAGCCTGACAGTCTCAGGCTCCATTCACACATCCGCAGAATGTGTCCGCATCCGTTCCGCAATTTTGCGGAACGGGTGCAGACCCATTCATTCTCTATGGGGACGGAATGGATGCGGACAGCACACAGTGTGCTGTCTGCATCCGCAATTGCGGAGCGCGTCCCCGATCTTCGGGTCCGCAGCTCCGCAAAAGATAGAACACGTCCTCTTCTTGTCCGCAGCTGCGGACAAGAATAGGCATTTCTATAGGAGTGCCGGCCAGGTGTGTTGTGGATCCGCAAATTGCGGGTCCGCAACACACCACGGACGTGTGAATGGAGCCTTAGGGCTCGTTCACACGAACGTTTTTTGCTTTCCGTATACGGGCCGTTTATTGTGATCCGTATATGGTCCGTATACGGAACCATTCATTTCAATGGGTCCGCAAAAAAAACTGAATGTACTCCGTGAGCATTCCGTTTCCGTATGTCCGCAATTCCATTCTGCTAGATTTTGAGTCTTGTCCTATTCTTGTCCGCAAATCACGGTCCGTGGCTCCATTCAAGTCAATGGGTCCGCCCAAAAAATGGAACACATATGGAAATGCATCCGTATGTCTTCCGTATCCGTTCCTTTTTTTGCGGAACCATCTATTGAAAATGTTATGCCCAGCCCAATTTTTTCTGTGTAATTACTGTATACTGTATATGCCATACGGAAAAATGGAACGGAAAAAAACGGAACCGAAACGAAAACACAACGGAAACAAAAAACGGATCCGGGAAAAAAAGGCCCGCAAAACACTGAAAAAGCCATACGGTCGTGTGAAAGAGGCCTAACTAATGCCATCAGTTGGCATACGCTTTGCCGGATCACTCTGCCGCAAGTGTGAAAGTAGCCTAACATGTAATTAATGCGACAGACAGATAGATAGATAGACTGACAAAATCCTTGGGGAGTCATCTGTTAAGACCAACGTTTTAGATGTCGGTCTTAATAAAACCCTGCACTGACGGTGAATCCGCTGAAGTTATGTAGAGGCGCCGGCCTGTACATAACTTCGGCGCATCCACCGCCGGTCTAAATCAGGAGTAGAAAGTGATAAATGAGACGGGGCATATATCTGATAGTAAATGACCCCCTTGGTGTTTATGACTTGACATTTGTATTTCCAGATCATCAGGTACCAGACTAAGGCCTCATGCACACAACAGTATTTTTTCACGGTCTGCAAAACGGGGTTCCGTTGTTCCGTGATCCGTTTCCGTTTTTGTTTCCGTGTGTCTTCCTTGATTTTTGGAGGATCACCAGACATGAAGGAAAGTGAAAAAAAATCTAAGTCAAGTTTGCCATGCAAATGATGGGAAAAAAATGGACGCGGATGACAATCTTGTGTGCCTCCATGTTTTTTCACGGACCCATTGACTTGAATGGGTCCGCGAGCCATTGTCCGTGAAAAAAATAGGACAGGTCATATTTTTTGGACGGACTGGAAACACGGATCACGGACGCGGACGACAAACGGTGAATTATCTGAGTTTTCAATGGACCCATTGAAAGTCGATGGGTCAGCAGAAAATCACGGAAAACGGAACAACGGACAACAACGGTCGTGTGTATGAGGCCTAAAGGAATGAATGACAGATATGAGATAGATACAGATGTAGCAAAGCTAACAGTCATGTTAACTAGATGTGATAACTCACAGAGTGTGACTGTTAACCCTGCTACATCTGTAGATAGAGAGGCGATATGCCCGCCTTCTGCCTCCATGTATGAGACACCTACACTCCATGGTAATAGCTTGGCATTACCATGAAGGGTTAACGCCGCTTGCGCAGATGACTTCATGCTGGGTGGGTAGAATATTACACTCAATTAGTCCTGTGAAGCTATTTTGGGGCAGATTAGGGCCCCGGCCAGAATGGGGTTTAGCAGCATGTGCACGGTTTGGGTGGAGATCCCTCAGACATGTCTGCTCTGCCCCGAGAATTGATTACGTGAGATTTCGGAGCCCTCTGGGGGCGATTTACCTCTACGGAGAGACGCTGAGAACTCTGCATCATCCACATGTAACACGCCTCACTCCCAGACACCATTCATAGTGGAGATCAACCATCCCAAGGACTCCTTTTAGGAGGGCAGATATAGCAGAGCTGAGTTTGTCAATGTAGAAGATTAGAGTTTCTAATGCAGAAGGGTTGAATTTGTCAATGTAGCTGAGCTGAGTTGGTCATAGCAGTACTGAGTTTATCAATGTAGCAAAGCTGAGTCTGTCAACTCTGTCCATTCTCCATCAGAATTCAGTTTGTCTATGTAGCAGTACTGAGTTTGCTTATGCAACAGGACTGAGTTTGTTAATGTAGCAGTGCTGAGTTTTTCAATGTAGCAGTGCTAAGTTTGTAATTGTAGCAAATCTGAGCTTGTTAACCTAGCAGGCCTGAGTCTGGTAACATAGCAGAGCTGATTTTGTTTACGTAGCAGAACTGAATGTGTGAATGTATTAGAGCTGAGTATGTCAGTAGGGCAGGCCTTGTCACAGATGAGTTTGTTAATGTAGCAGTGCTGAGTTTCTCAACGTGGCATAGATGTATTTGTCAGAGTAGCAGGGTTGAGTTTGTATTGTAGAAAAACTGAATTATTCAATGTAGCAGGGTTGAGTTTCTCAATGTAGCAGAGCTGACTCTATTAGAGTAGGAGAGTGTAGTTTGTTAATGTAGCTGGGCTGAGTTTGTCAGCTTAGTGGTGTTGAGTTTGTATTGTAGAAAGGCTGAATTATATAATATAGCAGGGCTGACTTTATCCATGTCGCTGGGCATTTCAGGGACAAATGCCAATGTCAACCATGAAAAAAACCCTGCAAAATCAAGTCCTTATGCAAACGAGTCAAGGTCCCATGATGATTGTGCAGTCATGAAAGAATTCACACACATCTCACAAAGTCTTCGGCCTATGTCATGCAATGGTAAGGGCGCAGTAACGTGCCCACAGCGGGGGGCTGCCCGCTACAAATGCAGTACAGGGACCACAGACTGGCAGCAACAAAACCATCAGGTCATTTATTAACAGTGACGAGCCGGATTAATTAATGCACAAAGTTCACCGAGAGGTTAATACAGAGACAGCATTGAGGGCCCGAATGTCAATCACAAGATGGATGGGACGGACAGGAATATTCTGTCCTGGTTTCCCAGGAGGGGACCTTACAGTAGATCCTGATACAAAGGGGACATTCATCTGCTCGTTACTCATCAGCCACTAATAAAGTCTCAATAATGAGGAGGACACGAGAGGCTAAGGGGACATTAGATGAGTTCTGGGACAGGACGACGTCGTCATCTAAAGGGTCCCCCCCAGTGTAAAATCTGTGTCAGGGCCCCTCATGTATTATAAAGGTTCATAGAGGGGGCCCTGGGTTACAAGCAAAGCAGGGTCCCTATCTTTCCAGTCACAGACAACACAATAGCACCATATAGTGGAAAGATAATTATATATATATATGTGTAGTCCATGTAGTGCTTTTATATAGTTCCAAAGAATATCGCCAGATAGTTCTCACATAATCCTGTTATATAGATTCCCCATAATGCTGCTATATAATGGGCTACTATATATTGTCCACATGATAATACCATATAGTTCCCACATTATACTGCCACACAGTTCTTACATAATACTGCCAAATGGTTTACATATAATACTGCCATATATAATCCCCATAATACTACCATATATAGTCCATATAATACTGCCATATAGTTCACAAATAATACTGTCACACAGCTGTCACATACTACTGCCATATTTTTTACATATATAATACTGCCCTATATAATCCCCATAATACTACCCTATATAGTCCACATAATACTGCCATATAGTTTACATATAAAACTGCCATATATAATACACATAAGGCCGCCATACAGTTCATACCTGAATCAAATTTCGTGGCCAATTTGGACGAATTGGACCGAAACCAATTTTAGGAAATAATCTCTATTTCACATAATAGTGCCATATAGTTTCCACATAATACAGCCATACATAGTACACATAATACTGTCAAACAGCTCCCACTTCCATATAGTTCCCACATAATACTGCAGTAGAGTTCCTACCTAATACTGCCATATCGTTCCCACGTAATACTGCCAAAGAGTTCCCACATAATACTGACATATAGTTCCTATTTAACACTGCCATATAGTTCCCACATGATACTGCCATATAGTTTTTATAAAAGACTGTCATGCAGCTTCCACATTATACTGCCACATAGTTCTCATATAACACAGTTTCCACGTAAAACTACAATGGATTTCACAGATAATACCACCAAACATCATTGCATAATACTGGGTGGGTTCAGTGTCCTTCTAGGGTTCTTGTCTTTGGGGGGCACCTAGGAAATTGGGGAGATGCCCGTTCAGCTGCGTACTAATGCCAGCCGTTCTCTTACGTGGCAGACATGGAGGAATGCAGAGCTGTATCACACATGATAGGCTTAGATACAAGTGGCAACTATGCAGAGCTATATAATGAAGATATATGGGGGAACATCAAAATTATTATTATTATTATTTATTATTAAAGCCCCATTCATCCCATAGCGCTGTACATATGATAAGCGGTGCACATATGATAAGGGGTGCACATACATAACACAGACAATTGCACTAAGCAGGAACAAGACGAGTTACAGACTGGTACAGAAGGAGAGAGGGCCCTGCCCGTGAGGGCTTACAATCTACATGGTATGGGAGAAGGACACCGTAGGTGCGGGTGAAGTATGTCATGGCGGTATAGAGGCAGCAGGGTCACTGGTTGTAGGCTTGTCTGAAGAGGTGGGTTTTCAGGTTTCTTTTGTAGGATTCCACTGTAGGTGAGAGTCTGATATGTTGGGGTAGCGAGTTCCAGAGTGTGGGGGATGAACGGGAGAAATCTTGGAGGCGATTGTGGGAAGAGGCGATAAGAGGAGAGGAGAGAAGGAGGTCTTGTGAGGATCGGAGAGTGCGTGTGGGGATGTATCGGGAAAGTAGCTCAGAGATGTAGGGAGGGGACAGGTTATGGACGACCTTGTATGTGTTTGTCAGTACTTTGAAGTGGATTCGTTGGGCAATGGGGAGCCAGTGAAGGGATTGGCAGAGGGGAGAGGCAGAGAAGTAATAGGGTGAGAGGTGGATTAGTCGGGCAGCAGAGTTGAGGATAGATTGGAGGGGTGCGAGAGTGTTAGATGGAAGGCCACAGAGGGGGATGTTGCAGTAGTTTAGGCGGGAGATAATGAGGGCATGTATAAGTATTTTCGCAGATTCAAAGTTAAGGAAAGCGCGGATGCGGGAGATGTTTTTGAGTTGGAGGCGGCAGGTGGTGGAAAGGGCTTGGATGTGCAGTCTGAAGGATAGGGCAGAATCCAAGGTCACGCCAAGGCAGCGGACTTGGTTGACTGGGGAGAGTGTGCAGCCATTGATCGTGATAGATAGGTCTGTTGGGGGGGTTGAGCAAGATGGTGGAAAGAGGATGAATTCGGTTTTATCCATGTTAAGTCTTAGAAAGCGAGAGTTGAAGAAGGAGGATATGGAAGATAGACATTGTGGGATTCTGGATAGTAAGGTGGTAATGTCTGGACCAGTGAGGAAGATTTGTGTGTCGTCAGCATAGGAGTGATACTGAAAGCCATGGGACTTTGTGAGCTGTCCCAGGCCAAAAGTGTAGATAGAGAAGAGCAGGGGTCCTAGGACAGAGCCTTGCGGGACACCAACAGAGAGGGAATGAGACGAGGAGGTGGTGCGGGAGTGGGAGACGCTAAACGTCCGGTCTGTGAGGTATGATGTGATCCAGGAGAGGGCCGGGTCAGTGATGCCAAGAGATGAGAGAGTTTGCAACAGAAGGGAGTGGTCGACAGTGTCGAAGGCAAAGGACAGGTCAAGGAGAAGGAGGACAGAGTAATGGAGAAGGCAGAGGACAGGTCAAGGAGAAGGAGGACAGAGTAATGGAGAAGGCAGAGGACAGAGTAATGGAGAAGGCAGAGGACAGGTCAAGGAGAAGGAGGACAGAGTAATGTTTTTTGGTTTTGGCTGTTAGTAGGTTATTGGTGACTTTGGTAAGGGCTGTCTCAGTCGAGTGGTGGGGTCGGAAGACAGATTGTAGGCGGTTAAAGAGGGAGGAGAGGTGAGAGGACAGTTCAGAATAGAAATGTTCAAGTAGCTTTGAGGCATTCGGAAGAAGTGATATGGGGCGATAACTGGACAAAGAAGATGGGTCAAGTGAAGGCTTTTTGGGGATGGGTGTAATGGTAGCGTGTTTAAAAGCAGAGGGGAAGACACCAGAGGTTAGTGATAGGTTGAAGAGATGAGTTAGGGCTGGGATAAACACTGTGGTGAGGTTAGGGATGAGGTGGGATGGGATTGGGTCAAGTGCACAGGTGGTTAGATGAGATCTGGAGAGTAGGGTGGAGAGTTTTTCTTCTGTAATGGCGGAGAAGTGGGTTTTGGGAGAAGAGGACCGAGCAGTTGTGTAGAGGGGGTCTGTGGGGACTGTGCACTGAAGTTCCCTTGTCTTCAGAGCTCCCCTTCAGGATTAAGAGGCTGCCATAGTGCCGACAGACAAACCAGAGTGTCGACAACTGCCAAGCGGCCGGGGTCATGGCTCCACCAGTAGAAGGCCGGGCTGACAGTCGCCCAGTTGGTTCGCCCTATCGATAACACAGCTGTTATTTGCCATTGTATCAGGTAGACCGTGGGAGATTGATCTTGTGCACTGCTGAGCCCCCAGCTCATATTCTCATGTAATGTACGCAGAGCTGGTCCCTTCTGTACTGTACTGCCATTTAAAGGTACGGAGCACCACAATGACAGATGAGGATTATGTTGTCCCACTGGACATGGTCCCTGTCCCTGCAGTTGTCACTCTTTCCACATTGATAAGATCTAGATAGATTTGTCAATGACAAAACCATAGGGACAGAATATACATCAGAGGGCTGGTGGGGATTAACATGAGCCAGTGAAACAAAGTATCCAGCAATGTATAAACAAAGAAGATTTATTGTTACAATGCATGAAATTGCGGATTTAAAGGGCAACTCCATTCTATGTATTCATTAAAAAAGACAATGTCAGAGCATGATGGGAGTAACTGTGTTTGCAGCTTGGGGACTCAGAGGATGAATCCATGATTAAATAATTAATTTTAATTTGTTATGTTGTGAATAAACATGTTTAAATTGCTGTCTAGCCACAGGCTGAGCAGACTACAGGTGACATCAGCGCGGCACCTTTCTCTTGTGTTGTCACTTATCGGTTTGTAGAATTTCTGGATTTTGTTTCTTTACTGCCTTTAGAGTTAATAAATGGGAGTCCTCCATTTAGGACCCTCGTCCATTCACCAGAGCAGAGAAAAGCCACAAAGAGCATCTCTCACTCCGGAGGACCTGACGCGTCCATCCATTACACGGAGAACCCATTCTTTTCAATGGGGACTGTGTAATACTTTATTTCTCCTGTGGTGGTGCTGCAGAAAAACGGAACACCTGCTTCTGGGTTCCTTTACAGCTGATCACAGGAGCTAGCAGCGGAACATCCTGTGATCTGCCTGGAGTTGGAGGACCCCTTTACTTTCTAGTGCAATAGATCAAATGCTAAGCATGCTTTCTGCAAGTCTGGAATTTCTGGAAGATGACGCCATTTCTGCTTCATATCTGGACAGAGAAGTTTCCCGCTCACCACTGGCAGGACCGCTTCTAGACCTCTTTAATCATCTGCTGATGAAAAAGTCCCTTGGATTCCATCAGTATTATCTGCTGATCAAAGCCTTGAGGAAAGACAGACATGAGCCTCGGATCCAGCCCCCCAGACGCCATGCTGGGACAGAAGGACTGCTGATCTGAGAGCAGTGCAGAGGCTATCCTTAATAAAAACAGCATCACATGAGCAGACTGACAGCCGCGCCAAACTGGACCGTGCGACGTATGTGCACCACAGGTCGGCACATGTATGTAGTATGTGTCATATACTTATCAATAGTGTCCTACAATGAAACAATATTGAAATGCAGCAGATTATCTATCTGTCTGTCTATCTAATATCTATCATCTATCTCATATCTATCAATTCACAGGAGTATTAATGCATATTGGGTAGGTATTTTATCTGTAAATCACTGAAGAATTAAACCTACTTTAAGACTTAACTTTTATATAGGATAATTATTAAAATAAATCCCACAAGACAACATATGTTTCAGATAACTGCAGATCATTATCTAGCGGAGTGTTTCCGTAGGGTATACAGTACCTAGGGACAGATAAATATCAAACTAAATCGCTTACAACCACTCACGGTTTAGATGTACGATAGTTAAGGTGTCTGTGCTGGATCCATTTTGAACCTCTCTGGAATATTTTCTGCAGTGGAAGGACCCTATCTACAGCCTGAAAAAGGAAACCGCAGCTTTGGAGTCCGTAATCGTGGATCCAGCACAGACACCTTAACTATCGTACATCTAAACCGTGAGTGGTTGTAAGCGATTTAGTTTGATATTTATCTGTCCCTAGGTACTGTAGACCCTACGGAAACACTCCGCTAGATAATGATCTGCAGTTATCTGAAACATATGTTGTCTTGTAGGGTTTATTTTAAAGGGCTTCTGTCATCCCCCAAAAGTCATATATTTTTTTTAGGCTAATTAAAATCCTTATACTGCAATTTTTCAATATATAGGGCTCTTACTCTTTTCTGTTGGCTAGTTTCTTTAAAAACGGCACTTTTATAATATGTAAATTACCTCTCTACCAGCAAGTAGGGCGGTTACTTGCTGGTAGCCGCCGCATCCTCCTTTCAAATAAACGCCCCCTCCTCCTGCTGATTGACAGGGCCAGGGTAATTCAAATCCCGCGCCTGCACCTCATTCGGCGCAGGCGCTCTGAGAGAAGGACGCTCGCTTCCTCAGCACTTCCTCAGTGCGCCTGCGCCGATGACGTCACCTCTAAACCCGAAAGAGAAGACGTCATCGGCGCAGGCGCGCTGAGGAAGCGAGCGTCCTTCTCTCAGAGCGCCTGCGCTGAATGAGGTGCAGGCGCGGGATTTAAATTGCAGACAGGGCCATCCGGAGGAGGAGAGCGCTCCCTGGCCCTGTTAATCAGCAGGACGAGGGGGCGTTTTTTTGAAAGGAGGATGCGGCGGCTACCAGCAAGTAGACGCCCTACTTGCTGGTAGTGAAGTCATTTATATATTATAAAAGTGCCGTTTTAAAAAAAACTAGCCAACAGAAAAGGGTAAGAGCCCTATATATTGAAAAATCGCAGTATATGGATTTTAATTAGCCTAAAAAAAAAAGACTTTTGGGGGGTGACAGAAGCCCTTTAATAATTATCCTATATAAAAGTTAAGTTTTAAAGTAGGTTTAATTTTTCAGTGATTTACTATCTCATATCTATCTATCATTGATCTGTCTATCTATTATCTATATCATATTTATCTATCTTACATCTCATATCTATCTTCTATCTATCTATCTCATATCTATTATCTCATATCTATTATCTCATATCTATCTATCTGTCTATCTATTATCTATATCATATTTATCTATCTTACATTTTATATCTATCTATCTATCCAATATCTATCTATCCAATATCTATCTATCTATCTATCCAATATCTATCTATCTCCTATCTATCTATCTATCTATCATCTATCTATCTATCTATCCAGCTATCTATCTATCTCATATCTATTTATCTAAAGCAAAAATCTGGCAGCACTACATCCAACTTGAACAAAAAAGGGTGCACGCCCGAAAGGACTAGACTAGGGGTCAGCAACCTCCGGCACTCCAGCTGTGGTGAAACTACAACTCCCAGCATGCTCCACTTACTTCTATGAGAGTTCTGAGAACAGCCAAGCAAGTGTGCATGATGGGAGATGTAGTTTCACCACAGCTGGAGGGCCGGAGGTTGCTGACCCCTGGTCTAGTCCTTTCTGCCGTGCACCCTTTTTTGTTGGTTGCTGACCCCTGGACTAGACTATTGCCCAATACACAAAGTAGCAAAAAGGCAGCACTGATTTTGGAATGCTGACTTTTTGCTACTTTTTTTTAATTTTATTTATTTTTCTATCTACCTGTCTCTCTATCTGTCACTCATATCTGTTTATAGTTTCGCTTTTTAACACTTGATGCGCTGGAATTGGCCACTTGTGGCCTGTAAATGGCTTGTTAAATGCTGGTAAATGTTACCTCGTAAAAGTAAAACATCTACAATGTAACCGCTTGTAAATGGCAGCAATAACACCGTTTACTGGCGCTCTCTAGAGGGACTGATGTTTGATCTGGGACTTTCCCTCATTAGCGCCGTTTCATGTAATTAGTAATATCATGGAAGCGTCTTCAGTACTTTCTTACAAGAAACGCAAAATGAAAAGTGAGACGTCTGTAATTGGGACAATGATTGGCCCTATACTTACAATTACAGAGCGCTCTACTGCGACAGGCCGGATCCTCGGGCGCGGTATTTTCTGGATCTCGGAGGACTTTCAGTCTTTTTAAGAGTTTGTGGTTGTTAAGCCCCTGGAAGAACGCGCCCTCCTGTTTTCTTAATTTATTGGACCTGCCATGTTTGGGGCTCTCCAATAAATAAAAGTTCTTAGAGATTCAGTGAGCACATGAAGATATATGTCTCCTATAGTAGATCTGCGGTCAGGAATGCTGGGAGTGCGCTACTATAAATCTACCGCATATTTTTCCTGTTAGAAAAATTGTTCTCATAAACCATAACCTACAAAGGTTGGGATGAACATAGAGCTGCGTGTGTTCTCCTCCAGCACTGGATAGCCGCTGGGTGACTACCCGGAGATCTGCACACTCTTGTGGAGCTCCAGGGTGGTCACCACTGCTACAGAAGGTGATCTGGTGCACTAGGCAGGTAATAATTGCACCCAACCTCCCATATACACTGTGCTTAGTTCCGGAGAGTTCCTACCACTCAAATTAATGTCTAGGCACATTCATGGCTATTCCTATATACAGGGCCTGCCAGGGAGCGCCCACCTATAGTGCTCCAGCCAGAGAGGAGCCACACCGTAATCCTATATACTGAGCCTTGGCCAGAAAGACCCCTAATCATCATAGCGTTGGGTCAACCTGAAGATCCTCCTGTGCCGACCTTCAGTGTAAAGGATGGAAATGATGCATTACATGGCACCCAATGAAAAAATGGCAGCAGGTGCCTGTGGTGCTTCTAGAACCGAGATTTTGGCTTTGACTATTGGGGAGGGAAGGGGGGTCCGGTCCCCTTAATTCCCTTACTATGGCATACGAGAGTAATTTGACTGGGGTTGTCTAGAACACTTAATAGCTAAGCGCTGCTGAGTGGCTTCCAAGTTTCCACATTCCTGTTCCAGGAAAAATTTCAAGTCAGAGATTAAATATTTATCCTCAATGTCACCGAATAAGCCCTGATAGTCTCCTCTGTACAGGTTAAAATCTACCTCTGAACGTAAAATGTTTCCTTAATTTCCACTGACGTTGTCTTTGTACCAGTGCAACAGATGGGGGGGGGGTTAAAGAATATGATATGGGGAATGGACTGTGGTTTACAGAGTGCAGGATACAGACTGCAAGTTACAGACTGCAGGTTACAGACTGATTATAGACTGCACGTTACAGATGGCAGGTTACAGACTGCAGGTTACAGATGGCAGGTTACACACTGCAGGTTAGAGATGGCAGGTTACAGACTGCAAGTTACAGATGGCAGGTTACAGACTGCAGGTTAGAGATGGCAGGTTACACACTGCAGGTTAGAGATGGCAGGTTACAGATGGCAGGTTACACACTGCAGGTTAGAGATGGCAGGTTACAGACTGCAAGTTACAGATGGCAGGTTACACACTGCAGGTTACAGACTGCAGGTTACAGACTGATTATAGACTGCACATTACAGATGGCAGGATACAGACTGCAGGTTACAGACTGCAGGTTACAGACTGATTATAGACTGCACATTACAGATGGCAGGATACAGACTGCAGGTTACAGACTGATTATAGACTGCACGTTACAGATGGCAGGATACAGACTGCAGGTTACACACTGCAGGTTACACACTGCAGGTTACAGATGGCAGGTTACACACTGCAGGTTACAGACTGCAGGTTACACACTGCAAGTTACAGACTGATTATAGACTGCACGTTACAGATGGCAGGATACAGACTGCAGGTTACAGACTGATTATAGACTGCACGTTACAGATGGCAGGATACAGACTGCAGGTTACACACTGCAGGTTACAGACTGCAGATTACAGATGGCAAGTTACAGACTGCAGGTTAGAGATGGCAGGTTACAGACTGCAGGTTAGAGATGGCAGGTTACAGACTGCAGGTTAGAGATGGCAGGTTACAGACTGCAGGTTAGAGATGGCAGGTTACAGACTGCAGGTTAGAGATGGCAGGTTACAGACTGCAGGTTAGAGATGGCAGGTTACAGACTGCAGGTTAGAGATGGCAGGTTACAGACTGCAAGTTACAGATGGCAGGTTACAGACTGATTATAGATTGCACGTTACAGACTGCAGGTTACAGACTGCAGGTTACAGACTGCAGGTTACAGACTGCAAGTTACAGAGTGATTCTAGATTGCACGTTACACACTGCAGGTTAGAGTTTGCACGTTACAGACGGCAGGTTACAGACTGATTATAGACTGCACGTTACAGACTATGGGCTTATGCACACGACTGTATTTATTTTGCGGAACGGAACAGCCCGCCCCTAATAGAACAGTACTACCCTTATCCATAATGCGGACAATAATAGGACATGTTCTATTTTTTTTGTGGAACGGAAATACGGACATAAGGAAACAGAATGCACACAGAATAACTTCAGTTTTTTTTGCGGACCCATTGAAATTAATGGTTCCGCATACGGTCTGCAAAAAAAACAGGATGGACACGGAAAGAAAATACGTTTGTATACATACAGGCTGCAGATTGCAGACTGCAAGTTACAGACTGCAGGTTACAGACTGCAGGTTACAGTCTTTTCTACTTCCAAAGAAAAAAGGAATGAAGGAACGGTGGAAAGGATGGAAGGAGAAATGCAAAAAAAAAAGAGGTAAGAGGGAAAAAATGTGAAAGGGATTTTCTGTGATCAGCTCTGATGCTCCCCACGAGTCTTAGTCTTTGCTGCAGTAATGAAGCGCCCATCTACCCCGTGACCTTTGCAGCCAATCAACAGCCTGAGCAGTGTGCGGCATAAGACTGAAGAGCCCAGTGATTGTGCTGCGGCGATCATGTGGATAGACGGGCTAGTCACTGCTGCAGTCCAGTGGAGCTGGAACAGAAACGTTTTTAGAATGTGAGCAATGGGTCTTTTATGATTTAATGGCATTTACCCAAATCCAGAGGATGGGTCAATTCAATAAAAAAAAAATATTTTGGACTGTGGAAAATAGGAAAACTAAGAGTGTGACAAGGAAGCAAGAAAGAAAGAACGATCGAACGAACAAATGAGACAGAAAGAAAAGGCTGTAAGGAAGAGAATTCCATTTAATTTGGACTGTGGAAAATAGGAAAACTAAGAATGTGACAAGGAAGAAAGAAAGAACGAACAAACAAACAAGAAGGAAAGAAAGGGAAGAAAGAGAAGGAAAGAAGATTGGACGGAAGAAAATAAAAATTGGGAGGAAGGAAGGAGAAAAAAAAGGAACAAATAAAAAGAAGGAAGAGACGTTAAAGTTGGGAGGGAGGAAGGAGAGAAGGAAGGTAGGCATTAAGGAAGGAAAGGAAGAGAAGTAAAATTGTGAGGAAGGAAGGAACAGAAGGAGGGAAGGCTGGGATTAGGGAAGAAAGGAAGTGATAAGAGAGATAGTAGAGGAAAAGCATTAAAAGAATGACAGGTGAGGGGAAGAACAGCGATGTGGAAGGAAGGTTGGAATATCCTCATATTTTATTTCTACTTATTTCACTTGCTTCATTCTCCTCCAGAACCTTTTATAGCAGAAAAGTTTCTCAATACTTTCACTGAGATTTTTATTAAGAATAGGCTTCACCGAATGACCTCAGCAGTGAAATATAACTTTACAATGATCCTGAGAATACATTCCAGGAAAATCATTCACTGATAAAGAACATGTGACGCCTATTGTTTCCCATTGGAAATTGCTGCCAATATTCTTAGCGAATCCCACATTTTATTACAGAGAATTCTACAGTATGATGTCTACTTATTGCTAACCTTTTATGATCACCAGATAAATATACATATATAATCTATTTACAGAGGAAGAAATGCACTCCTGCCCTCACTGCTCCGTAATACAGTTCTCTGAACTGCAAGAAAGAGTAGGAACCAACTACTACTCCAGGCATGAGTCTGCCTCACAAATCATTCATTCATTGCCCTAATCAGTATTGTAATTGCACCAGCACTAAAAATCTAAATACTATTTCACTTCTATACCTGTGGTGATGGCGGGGGACTTTAATGTTACTTTGTCATCAGGTGACAGGTCCTCGGGCAGAGCGGTGGTCATAGACTCCAGAGTCTTACATGACATGATACTGCATGCTGGCCTAAGTGATGTCTTTGCACTGGGTGGTAGGAAGCCAAACTTCACGTATTCTTGTGCTGACAGGAGCAGTAGAATAGACATGGCGTTTGTGAATCCTACAGAGACTGTTAGCGGGATGAGTGAGAAGGTCGTCCCCTACTCTGACCACCTGGCTTTGGTTTTCTGCTTGGGAGCCACTAAACGCTCTGATATTGGTAGGGGGCTATGGAGGCTTAATTCCAGCATCCTGGATGATGTCTATGTCCAGGACTGTGTCCACTTCCTTTTTCAGGTTCAGCTACAGAGAGTGGACTTTTATAACGACATGGCTGACTGGTGGGAGGACGTCAAGGAGGAGATCAAATCCCTCTTAAAGAAACTGTCAGTTAAAAGAGGGAAGAGTAAGTATAGCCAGTATCTCAGGCTGCGGAAAGAACTGGAGTCACTCTATTCGGCGAGTGGGGATGACAAACAAAAGATCGACCGACTGAAATCTGAGATAAGTCAGTAACAGTACAGCAGGTACACCTCCATGGTTCTTGAACAAGATTATGGGTCCTTAGGGGCTCCTGATCCCTTTGAGAATTGCAGAGAACGTGTGGCTAATAAATCAGTCGCAGGTCTCACTGACTCTCAAGGTGTTTTGCAGGAATCTCGGGAGAGTATCCTGGGGGTGGTGAGATCTTACTATGCTCACTTGTTTCAGAAAAAGTTTTTGGATAAGGAAAAAATGGCTCAATTCTTGGAGGCAACTACAGACCCTGATACTAATGATGTGGATTTTTCTCCTTTGACAGCAGAATTAACGGTGGAGGAGGTTAAAGTGGCCATTGATAAGTTACATCTGAAGAAGGCACCAGGTCCAGACTGAATTACCGCAGAAGTTTATAAGAAATTTAGGAACTGGAGGCCGATTGCCCTCTTGAATGTCGACAGGAAGATTCTGTCAAAAATTCTGTTCTCTAGGTTAGTCTGTTTGTCCAGGTCACTGTTGGCAGGCTGTCAGTTCGGCACAGTAAAAGGGTGGAACATCTCTGGAGAAGTCATCTCGATAAGGGAGATGTTTGAGAGATGTAAAACATTTAGGTGTGGGAGATATGTTGTTGGTCTTGACCAGGCTAAAGCCTTCGACAGAATAGACCATGAGTATCTTTGGGCCATTTTGTCAAAGTACGGTATCAAGGGACAATTTATTAATTGGCTAAAAACTTTATATTGTGAGGCGAAGAGTTTTCCTCTGATCAATGGTTGGCAAGGGGACACTTTTGAAGTAGAGGCAGGGGTGAGGCAGGGTTGCCCGTTGAGTCCACTACTGTATGTGTTTGCCTTAGACCCGTTCCTGAGGTCGCTGCAGTAGTTGCCTACGCGGATGATGTGACTGTGGTGATATCTGAGCCTTGCGAGGTGCAGATGTTGTCAGCAGTCATCAGAAGCAACTCAGAGGCCTCCGGGTCTCTGGTCAATCTTGAGAAGAGTCAAGCTTTCTGATGACAGAGGGTAGGGATAAGTTCAGCCCTAAACTCCACCCCACCTCTGTCCCTGCCTACTTGGACGGCCCATCCTAACCAAAGGCGTACAACTTGGCGGAAGTCCATCGCTTAGCTATGTGCATGAGCCTAAGAAGATAACAGAAGTACCGTAACAGAGTCAGACAAGCCAAAGTCACGCCGCGTCCTCGCTCCTGCACAGAAGCGGGATGCCGGCAGCACCGCAAGGAGGAAGCGCGTCGCCGGCTCCCCGCTACACTTTCTAGACTTACTGATCCTGGCTTTGATCTGCCACAATCTGCAAAGGCCTCCACCTATATTAAAATCCTTGGGGTCAAATTTAAGAGGGATGATAATGCCAAACTAAATTGGGAAAAAAAAGTTGGAATCCGAAAATGCAAAGGTTCAGCAATGGAAGAACTGGAGGCTGACCTATAGAGAAAGGGTTACTATTTTGGAGACTTACCTGGTCCCTGTCTTCCTATATATGTCTCTGTTGTGTTTCCTTTGCCAGAATCTTTCTCGGCTAGGCTCTTTAGCCTGTTCTTCTAACTTTTGTGGGGGAACAGGTTGAACCCAATAAAAAGAGGCATCACCTACCTACAGAGGAGAGAAGGTGGTTTGGACATGTTAAATCCAAGGGTGTTCTTTGACTCCATGTTTCTAAAAGTTAATTTTGGTAGCCTGGACTCAAACAACAGTCCCCTGTGGGTGAACAGTGTCAGGGACTGGATATTGCCTTTTGCAGAGTCTTGGGTTCGAGGCGGCAGTCTCAAGAGGGGTCAGTAGACTCATGGCTTCCTCCCCCAGTACCAGGAATATGGTCTTAGGTGCCTGAAGAAGTGGGGAATAGAGAAGGTTTATCTGGAGACTAAGACCAGGAAGGATCTCTATATCACGATCTGTAGGACCTTCTATTACCTGCAGCCAGCACTGAAAGACTCCACAACGGCCACCTTGCAGGAAGGTCTAAAGTTCCTCAATGGACCAAGGCTCCCTGCTAAGTATTTTGACATCGCCTAGCTGTCGTTACATGGGAAGCTTTTTGTCAGAGGCAATTTAAGATCGCATGTGCCCCTTGGGCTGTCAGCAGGAGGAGACTATCGCACATTTTATAACCGAGTGCTGGGGAGGGTGACAGATATGGCAGCAGATAACCAGGAAGCTAAAAATCCCAAGGCTGTAGTCTCTAACCTACCCAGACATTGTATACGGTGTAACATCACAGGTAGCTGACATTGACTGGGGACCATGCATCTGATTATTACCACCATCAAATATTACCAATGGCATACAAGAATGAGAGTGTCCATCCACAGTGATCCCTTCAATCATGTGAAAGCCGTAAACCTCATCCTGTCAGAACTAAGGTGGATCAGATCTATAGAGGTTAGAAAAAAGGGTCTGAATGAAAAATTATGGAGGAATGTATATTTGGAGTAATTTTGGCTCAAGTATCCTGAAATAATGTTTATTTATCAACTTATTTTTCCCCATTTATTTGTGATGGACTATTAAGTTAAAGATAATATACATTTATTCTATTCTTTAGATGATAAGTATGAGTTCAGTTGTTTGTTCATTCTGTTTCTGAAATGTATTACTGTATTTTTGCTTGTTTTTACTAATAAAAATTGTCTCCTATGTACAAATATGTAACTACTAGAATACTGCTCCTATGTACAAGAATATAACTACTATAATACTGCTCCTATGTACAAGAATATAACTACTATAATACTGCTCCTATGTACAAGAATATAACTACTATAATACTGCTCCTATGTACAAGAATATAACTACTATAATACTGCCTCCTATGTACAAGAATATAACTGCTATAATACTGCTCCTATGTACAAGAATATAACTACTATAATACTGCTCCTATGTACAGGAATATAACTACTATAATACTGCTCCTATGTTCAAGAGTATAACTACTATAATACTGCTCCTGTGTACAAGAATATAACTACTATAATACTGCTCCTATGTACAAGAATATAACTACTATAATACTGCTCCTATGTACAGGAATATAACTACTATAATACTGCCTCCTATGTACAAGAATATAACTACTATAATACTGCCTCCTATGTACAAGAATATAACTACTATAATACTGCTCCTATGTACAAGAATATAACTACTATAATAGTGCTCCTATGTACAAATATGTAACTACTAGAATACTGCTCCTATGTACAGGAATATAACTACTATAATACTGCTCCTATGTACAGGAATATAACTACTATAATACTGCTCCTATGTACAAGAGTATAACTACTATAATACTGCTCCTGTGTACAAGAATATAACTACTATAATACTGCCTCCTATGTACAAGAATATAACTACTATAATAGTGCTCCTATGTACAAATATGTAACTACTAGAATACTGCTCCTATGTACAGGAATATAACTACTATAATACTGCTCCTATGTACAGGAATATAACTACTATAATACTGCTCCTGTGTACAAGAATATAACTACTGTAATACTGCCTCCTATGTACAAGAATATAACTACTATAATACTGCCTCCTATGTACAAGAATATAACTACTATAATACTGCTCCTATGTACAAGAATATAACTACTATAATACTGCCTCCTATGTACAAGAATATAACTACTATAATAATGCTCCTATGTACAAGAATATAACTACTATAATAATGCTCCTATGTACAAGAATATATCTACTATAATACTGCTCCTATGTACAAGAATATAACTACTATAATACTGCTCCTATGTACAAGAATATAACTACTATAATACTGCCTCCTATGTACAAGAATATAACTGCTATAATACTGCTCCTATGTACAAGAATATATCTACTATAATACTGCCCCTATGTACAAGAATATAACTACTATAATACTGCTCCTATGTACAAGAATATAACTACTATAATACTGCCTCATATGTACAAGAATATAACTGCTATAAAATTATAACAATTTGTGGCTGTAATCTAAAATAAAAAAAATTCACATAGAAACAGAAATAAACTCTTGCAAGGCTCAAACTGGATAACACAGTCTTATTTCTTTATACATATGGGTCGGCTTCTTTACGTCTGTTACTTAGGAAAAAGTTTCTGACAGTTTCCTGAATTCCATTCCTTTAGGACTGACCTTCTCAGATGAAAATTCCTAGATCCTTATCTTTGGGCTGAGATTCAGTATAATTTTTATGTATTCTTGGACGGCAGAATTTGGGGTGACTTCTTGTTTGGCCAAAATGCTTATTGTTCAATCAGAATATTTATTTATCTTCCAACAATGAACAATTTTAGAGTCTGTACAAATGGCCGCCGCAAAGTCACTTCTTGTTTTACATCCTCTTGTGTTTTAGTTTATTATTATACTCTGGGCAAAGTCCTGTCCAAATAAACGTGACAGGCTATTTACTCGGTAGTTGGCTGAGGCCTCACTGCCCCAAGAGCGGTGATGACAGAACCTCTTGGGTGTCTGTAGCTATGGGTTAGCGCATACAAGTATCAAAAACAAAGGCTGTCAAACCGAAAATGTGCTCATGCAGGAATATAATTCTAACATATTCTGTGCCCTGGGAAGAGGGGTTGGGGGCTGTAGGGTGGGGGATGCATGGCAGAAACATAGAGTTGAACATTTTGTCATGTAACATTCACACAGTCCAATCACATAACTAAAGAAAAAACTTTAAGGGCATAAGAAATTCTCCCAAAAATATACTTAACATAAGGCCTTTAAGTTTTTCTTTTTTCTCAACTTTTTAGAAATTTTGCTAATCCCATTTCTTTGCTACAACTTTTTCTTCCTCGTAAGTTTTCTAGGAAGAGGCTTCCATTACATCCCCAACAGAAGTAGTCACCTATTGTTTCCAGACTATTGTAAGGATAACTGGTTACACTCTGATATTTTGTTGCCCCTTCATCATTATGTCACAGGTGACAGCGAGTACAGGGGTTGTAATGGCTGCCGCTTTCTGGGGTCGCTAACATTTAAAAAAAATATTAGACGTAAAACATTTGTAGGGCTTGCCTTCATTAATGATTTTTATTTTAAGGTGAAAATGCTCTTTATAGGTTAGAAGCGGCCATATGAAAATGAAAAAATTTGCAAAAGATATGAAAATTCTCCAATCCATTTAAGTTAATATTCTTGGCCATAGGGGGCAAAATTAAAGTCAGGTCTCACTGGCTGATAAAAACTGCATTACGGCGCCAATGAGCCCAGGAGAAAGCTCATCACATGGAGACTAAGCGCAACCTGTGCTCCATAAGAATTAGAAGAATGAGAACTTTTTGAAACTCAAAAACAGTTCTACGCAGTGTGACAACCTTCCATTCAGTTGTCCTCAGGGTTGACCTGATTTCCTTCTGAATCCCGTATGTTAATTATTTTATTCGGGGCTCATGAGGGGTTGGTAAGAAAAATACGATATGTAATAGCCATAGGCAGAAGAAAGAATTTGGTTCAGGTCAGAGAGACGGGAACGCCAGCCTTAAATAATTAGAGGGATTAGTTTTGTATAACACACAAGGCAGATTACTAATGATGTTATGATACAAGATCGTGGGCACCGGCGTACACGGTATGGAACACTTAACCCTCCGCTGGTCCTCAACCCAAGTTACTTAAGGACACGTTAAGGAACAGATTAATAAATGTGAGTAAATCCACATTTCTGGCCTTCAAGCCAAAAACCCAAAAAAGCCTGTTACTGGGATAGACATTTGATGTGAAACCTGACCTCTCCACCGCTTAAATCTTTAAGTCCTCCAAACAAACATCTTGGAGGAAACCTTTGGAAAGCGGCAGACCCTCAAGATCATGAGCGTGAATTTTATACTTAGGAAGGAAAACCATTAATTCCTAAGAGAGGAAACAAAAAAAAACATTACAATGTATTGTTGAAAACCTTCAGACCTCCAAAGGCAAAATAGTATCTGGTGTATATGGACCATATGGGTCAGTGCAGCCCACACAAGGTCAGGTCTGGGGTGCCCAGGTTCCAGAATGTCAAATAATCCCACACTAAGTAGGAAGATGTGCCTTCAGGACTCAAGTAAAGCTAACTGGAAACCCATTTGAGAAATGCAATGGCAGCCATACTGGTTGTCACCCAACTTTCCCCTAAACCAAACCCATAAAGACGTTATCCAATGTTCTGAACTATACTTTGTTAGGAAAGTGGAAATTATAAGTTTCCGTTGCTGAAACCCCCATCGATCAATTGTAATATGCAGAAGAATAGAACAGCAACTGCTTAGTGTCCCTGCAGCTCCCCCACAGGAGAAATGAGGCATTGCATGGTGCACATAGAATTCAATAAGTTTTTCACATACTCTATGAATATGCCGGATCTTCCAGAAAGAGAGGTGCTCTCTATAAGCGCTCGTCCTTTAATTGAAGGAGGGTCCAAACAAGGAGCCACCCACTGTTAATGTTCTAGAAACCAGATGACCCCATTGAGAAATAGTTATATACTATAAACATAAAATAGGAATTCCACTGCAGTTAGTCATTCATCATGTCTGTTAGACCATGGATAAGGTATCCAGAGAAAGACACCCTAGATGCAGCAGGGGGCAACCAAAACTGGACTCAAGAATCCTCTGACCAAATTTTTCTCTCTGGGATCAGTCACTGAAGCAGCATTTTTCAGAAGACAGCAGAGACGCACAATAATACCCTGGAGATTCGCAGTTTCAGGTTCCCACAATTACCAACCCGGCTGCCCTGATGCTTTTACATGTCCAGGGAGCCTGGTGCCAAATCTGTAGGGGCTCAGATATAATTACATACCCTAATAAGGAACAGTGAATGTCTGCCCTCAAACTGTTTATTTGGGGCTGATGGAATTCACAAGTCTGGGCTAATTAATTTAATAAATCAATTTTTATAGCGGTCAGACATTTTTTCTCATGCAAAGCTCCATATCTCCTACATAGACATAAAATGAGATGGCACAATTCTGACTGCCTGCACCCACCACTAGGGGGAGACATGAGAAGCTTACTGTAGACATGGTTTGCATTGAATCCAATCATAAATCTGTCTTCAGTAAGCTTTTAAAGGGCTTCTGTCACCCCACTAAAGTGATTTCTTTTTTTGGGCTAGTGAAATTAGTTATATTGTGATATATGACAATATAATTGTGTTACTTACTTTGATCCAGCAGTTTCTGCAAAAAACGAAGTTTTATAATATGTAAATTCGGTCTCTAGCAGCAAGTAGGGCGTCTACTTGCTGGTAGCTGCTGCAGAAATCCGCCCCCTCGTCGTGTTGATTGACAGGGCCAGCCGGGATCTCCTCCTCCGGCTGGCCCTGTCAGTATTTCAAAAATCGCGCGCCTGTGTGGATTCGGCGCAGGCGCTCTGAGATGAGGAGGCTCGCCTCCTCAGCACTCCCTCAGTGCGCCTGCGCCGATGACGTCTTCTATTTCGGTGATGTCATCGGCGCAGGCGCACTGAGGGAGTTCTGAGGAGACGAGCCTCCTCATCTCAGAGCGCCTGCGCCGAATTCACACAGGCGCGTGATTTTTGAAATGCCGACAGGGCTGGCCGGAGGAGGAGATCCCGGCTGGCCCTGTCAATCAACACGACGAGGGGGCGGATTTCTGCAGCAGCTACCAGCAAGTAGCCGCCCTACTTGCTGGTAGAGACCGAATTTACATATTATAAAACTTCGTTTTTTGCAGAAACTGCTGGATCAAAGTAAGTAACACAATTACACAATTATATTGTCATATATCGCAATATAACTAATTTGACTAGCCCAAAAAAAAAAAACACTTTAGTGGGGTGACAGAAGCCCTTTAAGCTCCTTCAAGTGGATGGTAAGTCTGACCCCTATAAATAAAGTATTTCTTAGAAATGATTAGAAACAGAAGCTCAGATCTTTTTTAAAAAAAATGGTACTAAAAGACAGAGATTCAGTATAAGCGGGTCATAGACGTTGAATATTTGTAGGCAGGTCCTGCAGATATCAACTGAATCTACCGAAAGGATAATGTCAGGTTGTAATCTTTCCGATCCTTAATTGTCCACATTGTAAGCAATGAAAAGGTAGTCCTATGAAACAACTATTGGTGGACTGCTTATTTGCCAAACAGTCGTCCGTTCCCACCCCCTCACCCCCATTCGCATGCATATTTGGCTTGGTTGAGCATACATGCGTTCAGAATGGGGAGAGGAGAGAAAGTCGCCACCAGACACCTCCAGCCGCTGCTTAAATCTTGAAAACAAAAAGATCAGGCATATTGAAATCGAACAGCCCTATCCCAGACGTTGGGGGAGAGTCAGGGGGCTTAGGTTGGCCAATCCTGCCAAATATAGGTGGGCTGGACTGAGATGCATCCGTGGTATGGCTGTGTATGGCGATTTTACTAAAATAAGCTGGATCAGCCACTGATCTGCAGATAAACATCTCGGTCTGCGGCCAGCACTAGCTGCAGGACCCTCGACTACAAAGAAATCCGCATTAGAGCTGTTTTCGTTTTATTGAGTCTTTCCAGATAAAACATTGTTTTCATATCTTCTAAGATTTATCCAAAAGTCATAAAGTCTGCAGCATTTTCACATCTCAGTCAAAAAATATTGTTACTTCAGATATAAAAATACAGATAATAGGGTCTGATCTGGCAGCTCGGTGAGAAGGAACACAGGCGCGATGCCATCACACACGCCCGAAAGCGGCAAGACCGTAATGTGAAGGGGAAGCTCTGCTCGGGGGAGCCTTTCACCTCACACAGAATATCATTTTGTAACATAAACTGGTCATGCACATTGATATTGACCGAAGCTCCGATTTTGGCAGAACCGATCGACCATCTAATGTGTATGGGAGGAGAAGGGGGGGGTGTCCAAACTTTTTCCCAACAGAATGACACCTTGCAGGATAAGGCTGTTGGATTTCAACATGATACTGATCCTATTATGTTCAGGGCAAATAAGCCATCGCCAGTGGAGTTTGGCAGCAGTTTACTCCCATCTCGCCATCCAGAACACATGCATGCCCGGCTGGGGGGAGGGTGGAGAAGCCAGCTATAGAATATACACTAAGTTTGTGACACAAAATACTATCGTGTGATACTAAATAAAATAGGAATAAAAAAAGGATACAATTTGGTGACACATTATGCTCGTTTATTTGACTATTTGATGTCACAGAGTAATATTTTGTGACCTGTAATTTTACTTTCTATGTCATTTTGTAACAGTTGCTTTTAATTTTGATCAATATATGTATTTTGTGTTTACAAAATATGTTTTTTACTACAGAATATACTGTTTACAAACATCTGGACTCTCGCCCCTGTAGCTGCTGTACCACAGGCAGAGCCGTCTGCAGTACAAGCCGCTTATCGACAAAGGTTAGGGGAGCCCCGGAGGGTTTGGTCCGAGATTATGACAAAAGCAATTTTTGCAGATTATAATTTTTTTTTAGTAAATGGCTCCTGATACTATAGGTATAATAAACACCTTTTCTTGGAAGAAAGCGTTAAGACACAACAAGGCATTACTATTCCGAGTAATTATAGCTTCTAAGGCTTTGTTGAGCCTTGGACTTAAGACCCCCTAATGTCATTAATTTACAGCACTTTAAAGCCAGGTCAACCATTCTGACCCCGGGGCTTTACTTTCAGACACTTCCCTTTGAAGGTGTTTTCCATTCTGCTCCTGTTGACTGTTTACAAACCTCTCGCCCTCCAAGTAAGGGCTCATGCACACGACCGTATGGCTTTTTCAGTGTTTTGCGGGCCGTTTTTAACGGATCTGGTTTTCCGTTTTTTTTTTTTGTTTCAGTATTTTTTCCGGTTCCGTTCCGTTTTTTACATATGCCATATACAGTATACAGTAATTACATAGAAAAAATTGGGCTGGGCATAACATTTCCAATAGATGGTTCCGCAAAAACGGAACGGATACGGAAGACATACGGAGTACATTCCGTATGTGTTCCGTTTTTTTGCGGACCCATTAAAATTAATGGTTTAGCATAAGTAACGCATACTGAACTAAAAAAACGGCCGGTATACTGAACGCAAAAAAAGTTTGTGTGCATGAGCTGAAGGTGGGCGATCCGTTGGTTATATCTTTACCCTATGTTATTCCCATGAGCTCCATTACAGCATGTGGACATTAGAGGTGGGAGACCCCCTGTTTGAGTCAGAGTGAAGAGCCACTGGCATTCATATGCATGGCCTCCATTTAAAGGCATGTTCAGATGGTGGGTTTTTGTGTTGGAAAAATCCACTGCAGAAGATGACGCTCATAATTCCACAGCAGATATGCAGCCTTACATGCCGCAGATTCAGCCCCATTCAATGGGGTCAATCTGTGTGTGGCCGCCTGCTGCAATTTCCAAATGGGATCCGTGACACGTCAGTACTTTTTTTCTGCAGGGAGGATTTCAAATCTGCATCGGAAAATCCAAAAACCTTATATTTCCCATTAAAATCAATGGGGTGTAGATTGTGACTGTATTTAATGCAGAATATGCGTCAAAATCTTCGTTAATATTCCATCGTGTGAACATGCCCTTGGAAGCTATTAAAGGGGTTGTATGGGAGTAGAAAAACATGGCTGCTAAAGCCCAAAAAAATATACCGCCATTCCTACCTCAGGTTGTGTGTAGTATTGCAGGTTAGCTCAGTTCACTTCAATAAAGCTAGGTTGCAATACCAGATATAGGCCATGTATAGGTGCGGTGCTCTGTCTGCAAGAAAGCCGCCATGTTTTTGTAATCCTGGACAACCACTTTACGGGGATAGATCACACTAACTACTGGAGGGGCATCTGTTATCATAGAAGGAACACACAATGCTGATTTTCCAAAAATTAAGCACTTGAAATTGAAATCAATGGGCGTCCCCTGACTTTATTGGCCCTTAAGAGAAATAAGTTCTGCTTGCCCTTCTGCAGGTAGACAACCTTGCGGTCATGGTTTTGAATGCTTACGTGCTTCCTTCCTTACTACAAGAACCTTTTTTGTGATTCTTTTATTAGATTTTTGTGCAAAAAGAAGCAAGACCAGAAATATGTAATACGGGCATGAAGTACTGAAAGAACTCATTTATGTCCGACTAACACTTAGCTCAGCAGTGGCGGACGGTCTGGTGATAGATCAGATCCCGCTGTCTCATCACAAAGAACCTGTATTGAGAGCTACAAGTTGATTCCTAAGACAAACTGCTGGAGCGGGGTCATTTGTCAGGGTCTTTGGGGAATGATACAGATGTTAAAGTCTTCTCGATGTACCGCACTGTATATCCACCCAGCTCTCGGGGGCTCAATGAAGTTCTAATCTTTGAAGTAATATTTAAAGTCAATTACATTCCAAACTCTTCTAAAAGGGAAAGTTTATGTTTCTATTTGAAGCAGAACTGTGGGTTCTGCTACTCAGACTCACTTCTCGGCTCTCGGGGGTCCGGACGGTGGTCTTCTCCGCTCACATGGTGACTGGCAGCTTCTGCTATATACATTTTTGTACAGGGAGTGGTATCAGATGTTCCAGACCATACAGATAATTACGTGGCTGATAAATCACAGATAGGCAATACATATACCTATTATCCCGTACCCTGCACTGATCTATATGGCCACGCAGTTCAGGAAGAGAAGGACAAATGGGTGCATCACATTCAGATTCCTGCATCAGGCAGCACAGAAAGCGGTGGGGCCTTCACTACCCTACACCACCAGGGATACTGATGTTACCACTTCTCTAGACTATCAGGGATGGTGGCATTAATCCCTTTACTGCCCTAGATCACCAAGAATCCTTCATTCAAAGACTTTTCTGGAACTTAATTATTGATGACCTGTCCTCAGTATATCTGATCAGTGGGGGTCTAACTCCCAACACCCTGCCCCCAGCACTCAGTCAATCTCCATGGCCTCTTTCTTGGCTCGTGACATCACATCCATCGGTCACACGTGTAGCTCAGTCCCATTCAAGTGAATGAGCTGCAATACCAAACACAGCCAGTATACAATGTGTGGCAATGGGCTTATACTGGGCTGAAGCCATAGTGCTTTTCAATGCACTGGGGCCCATTCAACTAGTTGATCGTTGGAGGTGCTGGGTGTCAGACCCCCGCAGATCAAATATTGATGAACTATCCTCAATATATAAATCCCCCAAAACATATTTCACCCTTCCAGTAGTCCATCAGGGATGACGGTACTAAACTCTTCACTCCCTTTCACCACCATGCACGGTGGCCCGTTCAACCAGTTGATCGATGGGGGAGCTGGGCGTCAGACCCTCGCCAATAAGATATTGATGACCTGTCCTCAATATATAAATCCCAAAAAGCTAAATTTTACTCTTTCACTAGGCCACCAGGGATGGTGGTGTTAAGCTTTTTGCTACCCTAGACCACGTGGGGAAAAATAAACCTTCACTAATCTAGACCTCCAGGGATACTGAGCTAGCCCTCTTCACTATCCTAGACCACCAAAGTCATTGATCCACATAGTCTATCTAGGATAAAAGTGTGCAGGTGCATGTAGTAGTGTACCACCCAAGACTACCAGGGACATTATTAACCCCTAAGAAATCTCATACCTCCTTATGCAGGGGGAGGGGTTCAATAATTTAATCTTGGTAGGAAGCCCAGAACTTTTTTGAGTAGGAATGTATGTGACATCTAATCCACTGTTAGGGCCAACAATGGACTGAAATGGATAAATATGTTTGGCCCCCTACCTCTATGGCAGGTACGCTACTGAAAACTAGATGGCCAAGTATTTTTGGATGGTGCTGCCAACTCTACTGAGCTCACGGCTTGCACTACGCCATATTTGCACCAGTCTCCGTATTGAACATGCACCCTTAAAATACATTAGACAGACGCGGATAGCAGTGACATGTGTTTATATACAGGGATCTGCTCCCAAATACAATACTGTCCTTTAATGTCCTATACACAAACAATAAGGAGCTGGACATCATTACTCAAGTAATACTCAGGTTAAAAAAAAGGGACCAGGATTCCCATCCATCAGACTTTGTTGTCCCCATGAATTGGTCGGCCATAAATCATGACGTAGTGTTTAGTAAACCCCAGTCACATGACAGAGTGCAGGATTTAGGATTCCCGACAAAGACAGCCTATGTTTAACAGTCATTAGTCTTAATGATCCCGTTAATGATCCTAAATGGCGGCTGCGCCTGCTTTCAAGCTCTGTTAAATGTTACATGGCAGGAAATGGTCTAACCGTATTAAACCACCATGAGCAGCGCAGTCTGGAGTCATTTGTGGAAGAATTAAAGCGGTTGTCACTAGGGGCAATCCCCACCGGAGAGGAGTATGGAGGGGGCATGCTAAGGACCTACATAGAGCACGACTCCCAACATGGCCATGATACAAATCTATTGTACTGTATACATAGAACACTATAACCAACAAGATGACCATAATACAATTGTATTACGCTCTATACTTGGAGCACTATAACCCCCAACATGACCGCCACACAATTCTATTATACTATATAGATAAAACATTATAAACCCCAACATGACCTGACCTCTATTATACGCTATAAATAGAATACTACAACTCCCAACATGACCCAACCACTGGACAGGACTGTAATACAATTCTATTATGCTCTATAAATAGAGCACTACAACCCCCAACATGACCTGACCGCTGGACATGACCGTAATACAATCCTATTATACGCTATAAAAAGAATACTACAACTCCCAACATGACTCAACCACTGGACAGGACTATAGTACAATTCTATTATGCTCTATACTTAGAGCACCATAACCCCCAACATGACTTGAGCACTAGATATGACGATGATACAATTCTATTATACTCTATACATAGAACACTATAACCCCCAACATGACCTAATCATTGGACATGACCATAACACAATTCTATTATACTGTATACATAATATACTACAACCCCAACATGACCCAACCACCGGACAGGACTATAATACAATTCTATTATGCTCTATACATAGAGCACTGCAACCCCCAACATGACCTGACCACTGGACATGGCCATAATACAATTCTATTATATTTCATACATTGATCACTACAACCCCCAACATGACCTGACCATTGGACATGACCATAATACAATCCTATTATACTGTATACATAGAACACTATAACTCCCAATATAACCCAACCACTGGAAATGACCATAATACAATCCTATTGTACTCCATACATAGAATACTACAACTCCCAATATCACCCAACTATTGTACATTACCATAATACAATCCTATTGTACTCCATACATAGAATACTACAACTCTCAACATGACCCAACCATTGGACATAACCATAGTACAATTCTCTAATGCTCCATACATAGAACACTATAACCCCCTACATGACCTGACCACTGGACATGACCATAATACAGCTCTTTTATACATTCTACATTTGAAAAAAAAAACTACTCCCCCCATCATGACCTGACACAGTCATTCAGATTCAGTAACAAGTCTAATGACTCTATTGAAATGTCATCTGCCCTGCTCTTGGGTTAATATCTGGACTGTCAGAAGCTCTTGGACTTTCTTCTTCTTTCTTCCAGGCCCGGACACAATCAAGTAGAAGGCACTTTCCCAAATTGTAATATTTCAGCAGGTCCAGTCCATGCATTATCACTGGGCGTGACCTGCACTGGTCATGGTTTATTTGCAGGATGGCTATAAGAAATCTGTCTGCAAGCCACAGCACAAAGAAGGAGGAATTCAAAGACTCTGAGATCCTAGACTCATGTATCCATGATTGCTGAATAAACATAGGTAAGAAGACACAGATCAGATGTCACAGGAAAGTTTCCCTTTCATACACAGTTCCAGCAAGGTCACGGCCACATGTGTTCAGGAGATCACAGGGCACTCTCATGCAGAGAAGGCTGCCATTAGTCAAATTCTTGGTCCTTACCCTTTAGACCTTGAGCATTGAGGTTAGTGAGATGTCTCCTCTAGACACTGAACATAAAGGTGGGTGAGATGCCTCCTGCAACCAGATATGGGACAAACACAATGCAAATTCAACATCTAGGCTCAATCCATCTGCCCTATGATCAACCTTAAAACTAAACAGTACAATCTAGAAGTCCAAGTCCAATTGGACTTCTAATGCATGCAAGTATGACTGAAGAAGGTCCAGGTTTAGCAAAGGGGAACATACAACAGAGTAGTGGTCTTCAACCTGTGGTTCTCCATATGTTGTAAAACTACAACGCTCAGCATGCTCTGACCGCCTGCAGCTGTCAGCAGCATGTGGTGTTCAAAGGCGGCCAGTCAGATGAATGTCCGTCCGTGTGGTATCTGTGAGAGCAGATCCTAATTTGGATTCATAGAGGCGATTTCAGAGCAGGGCCCCCACCAGTATGGCATCCAAACAGGACATTCGTAGAGCCCCTTTAAGATCTAACAAACCCACACAAATTCCAATATATTTGGTAACATAAAGCTCCAAAATAAATTTCATTAAGATCCGGTGAGGTCATGGGATTCCAGATAATTTTGGCTTTTTCCATTGTGTACATAGTGGAAATGTAAAGTCATAACATTAAGTCAAAATACATAATATCTAAAGTAAATACATTAAATACATTGTATCAAATGATTTCGTCTCAGATACAAAGTACATTTTCCTGAAGAAAATCTGAAAATATTCCCCCCCAAAAAAAATGCAATAATTTATATACTAAAAATAATCATAATAGGGAAGAAAATAAAATGTAATTTGTGTTAGCGGCATCCAACATTTTTGCTGCGGTCATTTGTATGGGCTTAATAGCCACCACATCCTGGTGGTCTGCACGCTACACAAATTGGGTTGTAATTTAATAAAAAGTCTGGATGGGTCGGGCATTCCTGGGTCGTCCCAGAGCCCTTTGTGGCTCCACGGATCTCAGTTGGTCAGCGACTTGAGGCTTAGCCAATATCTACTGGTATCGGCGGCTACAGAATGGTAATTTTAGAAGAATATTGTACTGTCTGATATTTATGACGGTCGTCCTTATTATGCCAAATTTCAATCAAAACATCCACAAAGGAAGAAAAAGAAAGGGGCACTACACCTAATATCAGTCACACACTGGAGGAGCATGGCCATAGACAGCACAGCCAGCCGGCTGATTTCAATGGGCACAGTGTAATACTTTATTTCTCCTGGGGTGGCGCTGCAGGGAACCTGAACACTTGCTGTCAGATCAGCTTGAAAATTACAGCTAATTACTGGGGATCCCAAGGTGGGACAAACTGAGATAAAATTATTTTTGGGGTACGCTTCTAACAAAAGGGGACTGCGGACTGCAAACAGACCCTTTTAATATACACTGAACAAAAATATAAACGCAACACTTTCGGTTTTGCTCCCATTTTGCAGGAGCTGAACTCAAAGATCTGATTTCTACAGACACAAAAGACCCATTACTCTCAAGTATTGTTCACAAATCTGTCTAGATCTGTGTTAGTGAGCGCTTCTCCTTTGCCGAGATAATCCATCCCACCTCACAGGTGTGGCATATCAAGGTGCTGATTAGACAGCATGAATATTGCACAGGTGTGCCTTAGACTGCCCACAATAAGAGGCCACTCTGAAATGTGCAGTTTGATCACACAGCACAATGCCATAGATGTCGCAACGTTTGAGGGAGCGTGCAATTGGCATGCTGACTGCAGGAATGTCTACCAGAGCTGTTGCCCGTGCAATGAATGCATATGCCGTCTCCAAAGGCGTTTCAGAGAATTTGGCCGTACATCCAAATTCAGACCACGTGTAACCACACCATTCCAGGACCTCCACATCCAGCATGTTCACCTCCATGATCGTCTGAGACCAGCCACCCGGACACCTGCAGCAACAATCGGTTTGCATAACCAAAGAATTTCTGCACAAACTGTCAGAAACCGTCTCAGAGAAGCTCATCTGCTCGTCGTCCTCATCGGGGTCTGGACCTGACTGCAGTTCGTCGTCATAACCGACTTGAGTGGTCAAATGCTGACATTCGTTGGCGTCTGGCACGTTGGAGAGGCGTTCTGGTCACGGATGAGTCCTGGTTTTCACTGTTCAGGGCAGATTGCAGACAGCGTGTGTGGCGTTGTGTGGGTGAGCGGTTCGCTGACGTCAACGTTGTGGATCGAGAGGCCCATGGTGGCGGTGGGGTTATGGTATGGGCAGGCGTATGTTATGGACAACGAACACAGGTGCATTTTATTGATGGCATTCTGAATGCACAGAGATACCGTGACGAGATCCTGAGGCCCATTGTTGTGCCGTTCATCCACCACCATCACCTCATGTTGCAGCATGATAATGCACGGCCCCATATTGCAAGGATCTGTACACAATTCCTGGAAGCTGAAAACATCACAGTTCTTGTATGGTCAGCATACTCACCGGACATGTCACCCACTGAGCTTGTTTGGGACGCTCTGGATCGGCGTATACGACAGCGTGTTCCGGTTCCTGCCAATATTCTGCAACTTCGCACTTGAAGAGGAGTGGGCCAACATGCCACAGGCCACAATCAACAACCTGATCAACTCTATGCCACGGAGATGTGTTACACTGCGCGAGGCAAATGGTGGCCACACCAGATACAGTAAGGCAAAACTGTGCACATTTCAGAGTGGCCTTATATTGTGGGCAGTCTAAAGCACACCTGTGCAATATTCATGCTGTCTAATCAGCGCCTTGTGAGGTGGGATGGATTATCTCGGCAGAGGAGAAGCGATCACTAACACAGATTTAGTCCAATTTGGGAACAATATTTGAGAGTAATGGGTCTTTTGTGTCTGTAGAAAAATGTTTCAGATCTTTGAGTTCAGGTCATGCAAAATGGGAGCAAAACCGAAAGTGTTGCGTTTATATTTTTGTCCAGTGTGTTTCTAGATGAATCTTCTCCTCTGATTAACATTAGATCTAAAGTCAGAAAAAATAAATTCCAAAATGTTTTATTTTTTTAATTATTTTTTATGACCTTTTCTTTGCTAATTTGTCTTCACTGTACAACGTAGGGTAAATATAAAAAGATTGCTTACTGGAAACTGTCAGCAAGCAGATGCTGACTGATGCACAGTTTAATTCAATAGCACATGAACATGCAAATGGCCTGACCTGAGACTATCTAGTAACTATATTGAGTATTTATGTGTTAATAAGTAGTGGCTGCAGGGGGCTATTAAGGGGTTAATGAGCAAATGAACCCATTCACATGAGGAAACCATCAGGGTATATTTACAGAGGGACGTAATAGGGCAATGACCAAACTTCTGCAAATCCTCATGTACTTACATGCACGGTTGTACCGCAGATGCAGTTTTGCTCTCTGTCGCACGGTCACCGCCCTGTGTGAATAGACGCTTAGGCCCCTGGCTGTATATATTGAGTCCCTACGTAGGAATCAGATGTCGCAGGAAAGAATTTGATGCCTTCCTTCACACTAAAACTAATTACTGAGCGGAACCAAACTAGTTTGCATATAAGGATAAAAGATCTGTCAACAGCAGCTTGTTGTTGGTCTCCTGGAAATATTTTTCATCAGACTTTGTAGTTTATCAGATGGCAGATTAATAATACAGTTATTACGCTTTCCCTTTCACCCCCTATGGGGTCGGTGACGTCTCTGAACACAGGACTCACTGACAGATGATGATTCTTCCCTTCTGGAGGAGCAGGTGATGGAGGAGCCATAGATAAAGGGAATGTCCTCCTAGACTCCAGACACATACGGTGAACGGCAGGGGGTGCGGTAACCGATCCCAGCGTTCCTCCTCTTCTTGGACACGGGGTCCTACCCTTTGTAATGTTATGCAGGGGTATTACCTCTCCGCAGGAGGACTGGACCCTGGTATAATAATTATCTGCTCATCATGATACATAATACATGACAAAGAGCCGAGGGGTTTACACTAGGAAGGATGAATTTAAAAGGGACAGTATGCCAAAGTGGCGAAAAGTTGCATCATTCGCTAAACAGCTGCATAAATCACAACAGGGCGGCAAATATGTGATATAACCATGTGATTGTATGACCCACGGACTCCAGCTCATGCATACCCTGAGGTCAAAGTGGGACTCATTATGTCCGCCTCCATAGGCTATTATGGGCCCATACCTCCATATAGCCACTCCATCACATGACAAGCACAGCTCCTGTGGGAAAACGCGAATGAGTCGCGTCCAATGGATCACGGACTAAGGGCTCATGCACACGACTGTATGTATTTTGCGATCCGCCAAAAATACGGATGACCTCTGTGTGCGTTCCGTATTTTGCGGAACGGAAGAGCTGGCCCTTCATAGAACTGTAGAATCCTTGTCCGTAATGCGGACAATAATAGGACCTGTTCTATCTTTTTGCAGAACGGAAATACGGACATATGGAAATGGAATGCACACAGAGTAAATTCAGTGGTTTTTTTGCGGAACCATTGAAGTGAATGGTTTCGCATACGGTCCGCAAAAACCCCCAGAACGGACACGGAAAGAAAATACATTTGTGTGCATGAGCCCTAAAGGAATTTTTAAAATACATGTAATAATTGCAATCAGCCATGACAAGATGAAGGCGGCTCCCCCTGCACCCGCCGCCATATAGACCCCAGATCAGGTTTTCCTCCTTCCTTTGCCTACCCTATCAATGGAACAAACCGTGTAAGGAATGCAACATGGAGAGGGAAGCGGCATAAGGATCACGTCCCCTGGGTGGCAGGTCTGGTCTTACACTAAAAAATGTCCACTTTTCCATTTAAAGTTTTCATAATTTCAGGCTGAATATGGCCATATCGTGAAAAGAGGGAAAATACTATATAGGGTCCACATAAAACCACCACAGAGTGCTCAAATAATATGCCGCATCGGAATACTCCCATAGAGATCTCACATAATACTGCCATATAGATCATATTATACTGCCATATGGTTCACATATGATACTCCCATAGAGATCTCACATAATACTGCCATATAGTGCCTTATTGTGTCAGTGAAAACGGATCCGTCCCCGTTGACTTACATTGTGTGTCAGGACGGATCCGTTTGGCTCAGTTTCGCCAGACGGACACCAAAACGCTGCAGGCAGCCTCCAAAGCGAAATGGAGAAGGAACGGAGGCAAACTGATGCATTCTGAGCGGATCCTTATCCATTAAGAATGTATTAAGGGCAAAACTGATCCGTTTTGGACCGCTTGTGAGATCTCAGAACGGGTCTCACAAACGGAAACCAAAACGCAAGTGTGAAAGTAGCCTAATACGGCCATATAATGTGCCTCACACATAATACTGCCATATAGTTCATACATAATACTGCTACATATTGCATACATAATATTATCATACAGTTCACATATAATACTGCCATATAGTTCACACATACGGTAATACATAATTGATAAATAATGAGTTGGGTGGTATGAGTTTGTATATGGAGGTTTTATCTATGATGCCCCCATTAAATAGTGGCCCAGGGCTATTGCCCAGCTTCCCAAAATGTGTCCTAGCATTTTGATTTTCTATAGTCCCCTCAATCCATGAACTTCTGTTCAATAAATCTAGAAGGTTGGGGGACATTGGGCCAAAGAATCCTCTTCCTGGCCTGGAGAAAAAAGTTAAAAGCTACTACAACCTCCAACAGAAGCGGATAATCGCAGCTTCACAGGCGGTTTTATTCCACATTATTGGAGAACATCACAGCCTAAGAAAACAACCTTGAATACAAGGTCCTCAGGGGGTCTATGATTTGCAAGCAACATTTCAAAATTTTCAAAGAACTCCCACAAAAGCTGAAGTAACCCAACTTTGGCCTTGAGAACCAACGATAAATTACATCCTACAGTAACAGCAGCACCATGAAGAGATGTCAGCCATACCAAAGAGATGTCCATAGCGTCGCAGTGTGCGCTGACAGGCTCCATATGCTCTGTTTAAACAAGAGTTTAATGCTAAGGAGAAAGATCTGAGGCCTGACATAACAAATAGATCACACCTCAGTAATCCTGCCCCGGAAGATACTGGGAAAATAACGCAAAAAAAGAGGTTAACTCCTTCAGAACGACATGGTGGCGTTTACAGACCGGTAGTTACAGGATATTCTCTGATGGAGTTCAGACATATAACATGACATTGGCTTCACATACTGTAGCAGTGACAGGGTTGGGTCGAAATTAAGAAACTGAGTAGACGAACTACTAAATACTGCCCCTATGTACAAAAATATAACTACTATATTACTGCCTCCTATGTACAAGAATATAACTACTATAATACTGCTTCTATGTACAAGAATATAACTACTATAATACTGCCCCTATGTACAAAAATATAACTACTATATTACTGCCTCCTATGTACAAGAATATAACTACTATAATACTGCCTCCTATGTACAAGAATATAACTACTGTAATACTGCCTCCTATGTACAAAAATATAACTACTATATTACTGCCTCCTATGTACAAGAATATAACTACTATAATACTGCTCCTATGTACAAGAATATAACTACTATAATACTGCCTCCTATGTACAAGAATATAACTACTATAATACTGCTCCTATGTACAAGAATATAACTACTATAATACTGCTCCTATGTACAAGAATATAACTACTATAATACTGCCTCCTATGTACAAGAATATAACTACTATAATACTGCTCCTATGTACAAGAATATAACTGCTATAATACTGCGCCTATGTACAAGAATATAACTACTATAATACTATTCCTATGTACAAGAATATAACTACTATAATACTGCCTTCTATGTACAAGAATATAACTACTATAATACTGCTCCTATGTACAAGAATATAACTACTATAATACTGCCTCCTATGTACAAGAATATAACTACTATAATACTGCTCCTATGTACAAGAATATAACTGCTATAATACTGCGCCTATGTACAAGAATATAACTACTATAATACTATTCCTATGTACAAGAATATAACTACTATAATACTGCCTCCTATGTACAAGAATATAACTACTATGATACTGCTCCTATGTACAAGAATATAACTACTATAATACTGCCTCCTATGTACAAGAATATAACTACTATAATACTGCTCCTATATACAAGAATATAACTATTATAATACTGCTCCTATGTACAAGAATATAACTACTATAATACTGCTCCTATGTGCAAGAATATAACTACTATAATACTGCCTCCTATGTACAAGAATATAACTACTATAATACTGCTCCTATGTATAAGAATATAACTACTATATTACTGCTCCTATGTACAAGAATATAACTACTATAATACTGCTCCTATGTACAAGAATATAACTACTATATAAGACCAAGATTGTACTAGATGCTAAACTTGTTCTGGTATGGTGCCCTAACGATACCCTTACTCCTGCTAAGAATAACCTCCCGACAATGCTACTTACCGCAGCGAAGCTGCTTATCCCTTTTTTGTGGAAAAATGATTCCCCACCGTCTCTCCATATGTGGTCAGATAAGGTTGACCAGATCTACCGTTTTGAGGAGTTGGCGCACTGGGAGAGTAACTCACGCTCTCGCTTCTTAACACTGTGGTCCCCATGGAAAGTATATAGACACTTTGCTTGATAGAGCAGAAATGTATCACTTCCTGTTTCCCCTCCCTCCTCCCCTTCCTGACTTCTCCTCCTTTTCCCCCCCCATCTTTTTTCATATGTCATGTTTGTATGATTTGCTCATTGACAATGATAGCTTGTGATGCCCTCACATGACATGTATGCTGGATGACTATTCTGTACTTTTGGCCATTGTATGGTCATGTGTGGGCCTCGGCCTTGATTTTCTTTCAATAAAAAGAAATATGGTTAAGAATATAACTACTATAATACTGCTCCTATGTACAAGAATATAACTACTATAATACTGCCTCCTATGTACAAGAATATAACTACTATAATACTGCTCCTATGTACAAGAATATAACTACTATAATACTGCTCCTATGTACAAGAATAGAACTACCATAATACTACTCCTATGTACAAGAATATAACTACTATCATACTGCCTCCTATGTACAGGAATATAACTACTATAATACTGCCTCCTATGTACAAGAATCTAACTACTATAATACTGCCTCCTATGTACAAGAATATAACTACTATAATACTGCTCCTATGTACAAGAATATAACTACTATAATACTGCTCCTATGTACAAGAATATAACTACTATAATACTGCCTCCTATGTACAAGAATATAACTACTATAATACTGCCTCTTATGTACAAGAATATAACTACTATAATACTGCCTCCTATGTACAAGAATATAACTACTATAATACTGCTCCTATGTACAGGAATATAACTACTATAATACTGCTCCTATGTACAAGAATATAACTACTATAATACTGCCTCCTATGTACAAGAATATAACTACTATAATACTGCCTCCTATGTACAAGAATATAACTACTATAATACTGCTCCTATGTACAAGAATATAACTACTATAATACTGCTCCTATGTACAAGAATATAACTACTATAATACTGCCTCCTATGTACAAGAATATAACTACTATAATACTGCCTCCTATGTACAACAATATAACTACTATAATACTGCTCCTATGTACAAGAATATAACTACTATAATACTGCCTCCTATGTACAAGAATATAACTACTATAATACTGCTCCTATGTACAACAATATAACTACTATAATACTGCTCCCATCTACAGGACGGTATTATGTGTTTTATATAGTGGCTCATGATACATTAATAATCTTAGCTACAGAGACATTTACAGAATTTCTCTTAGGTACAGTCTCTGACTTCAGTCAGGTCTTTAAGTAAGAGATAAATGGGCGGCCTGCCCCGGGCAGTGGACCCCTGTGTGTTTGTTGGGGCCCATCCTCCGATTGGTCAGCTCCGGACGTTTTTTTATGTTTCATATTGATTGTAAATTACACAGAAAAGAATCAGGTCAGTGTGCAGAACAGCAGGCCCCGGCTCATGCTGCTGTCGCAGGGACAGACGGCCCCTCTGCAGCCCATGGGAACTTATGAGAGGGGAGGATTCAGTGTCAGCCGCGCCAATTTATGAAAGCCAGATGTGTGAACAGTGGGCTAAGGTGACTCCACAGGAGTATTCTCCATATACCGGCTGGGGACGCACCTACTGTGCAAGTCCATGTTTCTGACCCCAAAAATGTGACTTTCCCCATTTTCCGGATAACGCTTCTCTCTAGAAGCCAAGTTAGCATTTCCCTGCGCAAGAGCGCGCCGGATGCGACATCTGTACAACAGATTGCACAAACATGGACGCCAGCTGAGCCTCCTGATATCTCAGGACGACTTCCGTGAATTAATCAGAGGAAATAGTCATCACATACAATACATTTAACCTTGCAAGCGCCGAGCTCATTTTCACTCTTAGGGCCAGTTCACACAGAGTTTTTTGGCGCTGAATTTGCAGCGGTTCCATCTCAAAACAGCCTTCCATTCATTTCAATGAGAAGCCCGTGTAAAAAAGAGGCAGCGCAACCAACATTGGGTTGGAATCCGCACTGAATCTCCCTTTGAAATGAATGGGAAGTGTCAAGAAATCGCCACGTACTTGTATGTGCGGTTCTTGCGCAATTTCTGCATGAGTCCGCACCAAACACCGCAGGAATTTTTCGGTTTCTGCCTCCCCACCGTCCGTCAGCCATATTTATTTTATGACTACGCTGCTGTTTGAGGTCTTGTTATTTGCGGGATAATTTGCAGATTTTTTCCACTGAAGGTTGGATCACGTTCACCGTCATCCGTTACAATGTAGCAGCGCAATGTTACAATGTTACCACGCACAACCTCAGGGCGCCATGTGGCTTTCGCCTTTACCACTGAGACGACTCCTTTCTATTTACCCAAGTCACATGAAACCTTCTCTCTACTAGTAAGAGCGGACCTGGTCCATCTACGGATTTCGTGGCCGGCCATTTTTCTGGATGAGGTCATGTGATATCCCCAGCATCCGACGCCGCAGAATGAACGCATGGACGGAAAATAAATACATTGTGATACCAGCGGTTCATCAGAAGCCAAACAAAATGATTTAGGGCTCATGCGCACGAACGTATTTTCTTTCCGTGTCCGTTCTGGTTTTTTTTTTTGCAGACCGTATACGGAACCGTTCATTTCAATGGGTCCGCAAAAAAAACCAGAAGTAACTCCGTGTGCATTCCATCTCCGTATGTCCGTATTTCTGTTTCGCAAAAAAATAGAACATATCCTATTATTGTCTGCATTACGGACAAGGATAATACAGTTCTATTAGGGGCCAGCTGTTCCGTCCACAAAACACGGAATGCGTATTTTTTGTGGATCTGTTTTTTGTGCACCGCAAAATACATACGGTCGCGTGCATGAGGCCTTACACATAGCAGGCTTAGATACAGCAGCTCAGCAGCATAATATCACACATAATAGGCTTAGATACATCAGCTTAGTAGGCAGGATCACGTGTAATAGGATGAGATACACCAGCTCAGCACAGTATCGCATATGATATGATAGATTAGATACAGCAAATATACAGACTGTATCACACATAATAGGATTAGATACACTAATTCAGCAAACATGATCACACACATTATGATTAGATTAGATATATTGGCTGAACATAGAGTCCTACATATAATAGGCTTAGATACACAACCTAAGTAGGAAGTATCACACAGGATAGAATGAGATACATCCGATAGCATCCTACATGATAGGCTTAGATACAGCATCTCAATAGACAGTACCACGCATGAGAGGATTAAATATATTAGCTGAACAAACAAATCAACACGTGTTAGGCTTAGATACACTACCTCAGTAGGCAGTATCACACATGAGAGAATGAGATACACCAGACAGCATCATACATGATGGACGTAGATTCAGCAGTCAGTATTGCAGATGCTAGGCTTAGATACAGCAGATCAGTAGACAGTATCACACATGCTAGGCTTAGATACAGCAGTTCAGTAGACAGTATCCCACATGATAGGCTTAGATACACAGCTCAGCTTTTAGTATCCCACATGATAGGCTTAGATACAGAGCTCAGCATTCAGTATCCCACATGATAGGCTTAGATACAGAGCTCAGCATTCAGTATCCCACATGATAGGCTTAGATACAGAGCTCAGCATTCAGTATCCCACATGATAGGCTTAGATACAGAGCTCAGCATTCAGTATCCCACATGATAGGCTTAGATACAGAGCTCAGCATTCAGTATCCTACATGATAGGCTTAGATACAGAGCTCAGCATTCAGTATCCCACATAATGGGCTTAGCTACAGAGCTCAGCATTCAGTATCCCACATGATAGGCTTAGATACACAGCTCAGCATTCAGTATCCCACATGATAGGCTTAGATACAGAGCTCAGCATTCAGTATCCCACATAATGGGCCTAGGTACACTACTCAGCAGACAGTATCACACAGGATAGGATTAGATACACAGCTCAGCAGACAGTATCACACAGGATAGGATTAGATACACAGCTCAGCATTCAGTATCCCACATGATAGGCTTAGATACAGAGCTCAGCATTCAGTATCCCACATGATAGGCTTAGATACAGAGCTCAGCATTCAGTATCCCACATGATAGGCCTAGCTACAGAGCTCAGCATTCAGTATCCCACATGATAGGCTTAGGTACAGAGCTCAGCATTCAGAATCCCACATGATAGGCTTAGGTACACTACTCAGCAGACAGTATCACACAGGATAGGATTAGATACACAGCTCAGCAGACAGTATCACACAGGATAGGATTAGATACACAGCTCAGCATTCAGTATCCCACATGATAGGCTTAGATACAGAGCTCAGCATTCAGTATCCCACATGATAGGCTTAGATACACAGCTCAGCAGAGAGCATCACATATGACAAGCTTAGATACCTATAATAAAACATCCTAGTAGGAGTCTGGAGGAATAAGGAAGGAATTAGTGACAGATGTAAAAATAAACCTACTATTTCTTATAAAGTGATGAAGATACAGGAGGAGAGAAGAGCTCGTCCCATTCGTCTCGGTGAAGTCATTCATTTTGACAACCCGCGTCACTCTCACTCTGTAATTTTCCACCATAAACTGAAGATGGTCGTCTTTGAAGACAATGTGCGCAGATGGTCCAAGATTAATTCCCTTTCTCAACTGTCTCTGTACAATCATCGATGTCCCGATCAGCGGGGCCCCCCCCCCCCCCCCCAAGCTTCCTACAAGAATAACACAGGTGTTCCCCCGGCCGCAGGAGCAGGAAATACCGAGCTGATTAAAAAGTGGACTGACACGAGACAAAGCAGCAAGGCGGTTTTATATTTGACTTTTTTTTTTAAATAGCAGAAATCACAAGAACTGCGTTTACCTCAAAGTTCACACCTAAACAGCAATAAACCAAAGAAAATCTGACTTATTAGAGGTTACGGGTAAACACAAGAAACAAAACTTTCTGACTCTAGAACTAAAAATCCAAAAACATTTACAATAACAACAGAGTAGATTTATATATATGGTCTTCACACAAGGCAGTCTTTATAGTTCCTCCACTAAACAACAACAAGTAGCCAATATTGTATCCAGAAAAAAGTTGAAACAATCCATAAAATATTTTGTATATGTATTTGTCTCAATTAGAAAGCTAAGACAAGGATCACAGGTTAGAGGGTCTTAAAGGTGCGCTTCCGACATCATACAGCACATGACAGTCTCTTTCTAACAAAGCTAGGACCAGTCCTGGACCTCACATGGATCTAGAGATCTCCTCATTCATTGCTCTGCTACATTTATTTCAGGCAGACAGCTCAAGGGCGTGTCCTTTTGCAGCTCTCTCCCTGGCACCTGGCACAGCTCAAGGGTGTTTCCTTACTCAGGGGGTATGTCCCTTATGCTGCAGTTCTCCCTCTCTCACATCTCAGGGGACATTTTTTCAAGGGGCATGTTCTTTTGGCCGCAGCTCTCTCCCTAACACAGATCAGTAAGTGTGCCCTTTCTGCTAAAGTTCTCACTCTATCACAGCTCAGGGGGCATGTCCTTTATGCTGCAGCTCTTTTCCTATCACAGCTCACTAGGTGTGCCCTTTCAGCTGCAGCTCTCTCCCTATCACAACTTGGGGGGTGTTTTTCCTGCTTCAGCTCTTTCCATATCACAACTCAGGAGCTGTGTCTTTTCTGCTACAACTCTCTCCCTATCCCAGCTCAGGATGTGTGTCCTTTCTACTGCAGCTCTCTCCCTATCCCAGCTCAGGGTGTGTGTCCTTTCTACTGCAGCTCTCTCCCTATCCCAGCTCAGGATGTGTGTCCTTTCTACTGCAGCTCTCTCCCTATCCCAGCTCAGGGTGTGTGTCCTTTCTACTGCAGCTCTCTCCCTATCCCAGCTCGGGGGGGGGGGGGGGGGGGGGGGGGGTCCTTTCTACTGCAGCTCTCGCCCTATCCCAGCTCAGGGTGTGTGTCCTTTCTACTGCAGCTCTCGCCCTATCCCAGCTCAGGGTGTGTGTCCTTTCTACTGCAGCTCTCTCCCTATCCCAGCTCAGGGGGTGTTTCTTTTTTGCTACAACTCTCTCCCTATCACAGCTCAAAGGGTGTTTCATTGCTACTGCAGCTCTCTCCCTATCCCAGCTCAGGGGGGGGGGGGGGGGTCCTTTCTGCTGCAGCTCTCTCCCTATCCCAGCTCAGGGGGGCGTGTCCTTTCTACTGCAGCTCTCTCCCTATCCCAGCTCAAGGGGCATGTCTTTTCTACTGCAGCTCTCTCCCTGTAACTGCCACAGTAGATAGGACTGGTGGCAGTTGATGGATGGAACTGAGCAAGTGCAACCACGCCAGCGATGTTACTGCAGTAAATGGAGAAATAAGGAAAGGAGTAAACAGCAGGTGGCGCTACACAGATACATTTCATTGGATATTTAGTGGCTATACTAAATCTATAATGACCTGTAGATGCTATTATAAAAGTATTCAGATCCCGCTGCTGGTTTGAAAAAAGGTATAATATTTTTTGAATGAGAACATCTCCAAAAATAAAGTCAATATAACACACAAAATATAGCAAATAAAGCAAAATAACCAAGAAATTATTTAATAACATGCACCTTTTTCAACCAATACTGCATTTAATAAATTAATAAAAAAATAAATGTGAAAAAACATATTAACTAAACATGCTATTATTTCACGAAATGCAGTATTTGCATTTGGATTTGTATGTTAGGCAATACTGAATATAAAAAAGCTTTAAAAAATCTCAAATTATAATGAAAACAATATTATTTAATAATAATTTTTTTCTCATTTACATCTTATTTTCTAAATTAAAAAAAAAAATTCTGCCTATACCATATAAAAAAAATGCAAACAATAATAAAAAAAAACCCACAGGATATGATTTTATAAAATGCCTTTTTTTCCCATTTGCAATTTTTTGATGCAGTTCGCTCAGGATGATGATGTGGAGGGGCTTTTATGATTAGACAGTTTTCATTGAAAGTGAAGGTACAGGGCCATATGTAAAAGCTATTTATTTTACATGCAACTAAGCCAGAGCATGCACACAACTGTAATTTAGCCTATAAATGAGCCCATACCGCACCTATACGCGCCCCTAATTTTGCATTAGGTCAGGTTCTATTGGACACTGTAGAATCAACACACAGGGGCCCTAAAGCTCCATAGTACGGATCATAGGGGCTCCTGGTGCCTCCATACAGGCTCTGCACCTGGTCACTGCAGCAAAATATCATAGCAGCTAAATCAAAGTTAAAAAAATAAATAAAAGAGAAAAATAAAATAAAAATCAAGGTAAATAAAAAGTATTTTTTTAGACCATTAGCTTTTATTGTTTCTTTCTTGCAGTTTTCAGGTTTTTTTTTTAGCTTTCAGGATATTTTACACTACATTGTCATATTAAGGGGGTATTTGTTTTTCAGGCAGGAGTTGTGTGCGAGGAAATTACCCGTTACGGGTCAACGACTCCCAGAAATCAGAGTCTTTTTCACCTTTGCCCTAAATTGTAGATTGCAGTAATCTTCCTTTAAAGCCACAGGGACTCGCAGCACATTGCTGGGTTATGGCCTGGAACTTTGCAGGATTTTCCCTTCACAGAGGGATTAATGGTGACCCAGACTCAAACACAGTAAATTCCTATAAATAAAAAAAGATTAAGTCCCGGGACAATTATCGAGGTATTGATTAAGTTAAGTCAACACCGGGTTGTTTGCTGTGTAAAATTGGTCTTTAATAAATTGCATCTGTCGGCCGCCATATTGCAAGGCAAGGCAGATGCAGAGGCTCCTATAAATTCCTCTTGAAGACTGGCCGTAACACTATATATGGTAGAGATACATTGTTACAACGAGCACCATTATTACCATACATCAGGCATGCTCAACCTGCGGCTCTCCAGCTGTTGCAAAACTACAACTCCCAGCATGCCCAGACAACCTACAACTATCAGCCTGCAGCAGGGCATGGTGGGAATTGTAGTTTCACAACAGCTGGAGAGCCGCAGGTTGGCCAGCCCTGCCATACACCATGTTAGTGAGGCTTAGACCTGTGTTACACCAACAGATTATCTGACAGATTTTCTGACCAATCATTGCTCAGATGGCCGTTTACACACACAGATCTTTTGTTATACACACAAATATTGTAAGAAATGTTTAAGGATCCAGCACCTTGGAATTTAAGATAAAACATAGCTTTTATTTACATGACTAAAAAAACGTCATGGTGTCCTCGGCCGTGGAGACCAACTATTGGTCTGATTGGACAGAAATTGGTCAGATAATCTGTTGGTGTTACAATAATCGTCTGTCTGATTGTCTTTCCGCCTCTCAAGCTGTTTCCATTACAGATGACAAGCAGGGGCCGGTTTACACCAGTGAATTTATGGGCAATCAATGGCAAATGGACAAATTATCACTGATTGATATGAGATGGATAGATAGATAGGAGAGTGTTATGAGATGAATACCAAATAAGTGGGGGGGGGGGGGGGGGGAATAGATGATCAACATGTATCTTTCTCCCCCAACTATACAATGTCGTACAACCAGAGAGATAGAAAAGACAAATAGATGGATAGATAAATATGAAATAAATAGAAAGACCGAGATGATAGATGGATAATAAATAGATAGATATAAGGAACATAGATAGATATGAGATAGACACCGACCCCGGGTGTGTCCCCATTTCTCAACCCCCTATTTCCCACATGCTTTGGCAATACTAATGTATAATTTAGATCTGCCAATAAAGCTTTATTGATTGATAGATAGATAGATATGAGATAGATAGATATGCGATAGATAGATAGATAGATAGATAGATAGATATGCGATAGATATATATGAGATAGATAGATATGAGATAGATAGATAGATATGCGATAGATAGATATGAGATAGATAGATATGAGATAGATAGATAGATAGATAGATAGATAGATAGATAGATAGATAGATATGAGATAGATAGATAGATAGATAGGAGATAGATAGATATAGATAGATAGATAGATATGAGATAGATAGATAGATAGATAGATATGAGATAGATAGATAGATATATATGCAATAGATAGATAGATAGATAGATAGATAGATATGAGATAGATAGATAGATAGATAGATAGGAGATAGATAGATATAGATAGATAGATAGATATGAGATAGATAGATAGATAGATATGAGATAGATAGATAGATATGAGATAGATAGATAGATAGATAGATAGATAGATAGGAGATAGATAGATAGGAGATAGATAGATAGATAGATAGATAGATAGATAGATAGATAGATAGATAGATATGAGATAGATACCAACCCCGGGTGTGTCCCCATTTCTTAACCCCCTATTTCCCACATGCTTTGGCAATACTAATGTATAATTTTAGACCTGCCAATAAAGATTGATTGATAGATAGATAATAGATAGATGATAGATAGATAGATAGATAGATAGATAGATAGATAGATAGGAGATAGATAGATAGATAGTATATAATTATAATCAAGTACATTTTATATATAATTATTTTAGATGCTGGTATTATGGGGCGAATATTCATTTCCCCAGATTTGCGGTTCCCCGCACACCGCTCAGGCGGTTTGTGTCTTCCATGTTAGTCTGGACTCCTAGGCCTGTGTTGCTGTAGAAATGAGAGGCCTCCGATGTGAGATCCGTGCTGCGCCAGAACGGCCTATACCGTGCCAAAGAAAGGGACCATTGATGGTCCAATATGACTGCCTCATTGTCCTTCCCTCACGCGGGGACCTGCAATTATCCTCATTCCTTCAAAGACCGGCACAGTTACTCAACCTCGTAATCTTATCATTATGATGTCAAATTATATCACAGGAATCATCTTCTGTAAGAAGGGGCCTTTATGAGGAGCAGACCCCGAGCTGTCCTGCAGATCAAAACACATGAAGACGACGTCCATACATCCGCATCTACACAAATAATCCCGGACGGTAACTAACTGTAACTAATACGGTTCAGGAGATTCTATCTGTGCAGCATCAATGCACGGAAACCCAAACAAACACAGCGGCGGCGGCATGACCGCTACATGGTGCGCAGTCAGTGAAAAGAAGGCGTACGGCATAGGGGCTTCTGAGAATGTCTGATCTCATGATTATACGTTTTATACACGCAGATCAGGGCTCTACGTAAAATCTCTACCGCGGTTCCCGATTACACATTGGGGCACATTTACTAATAGTTTACACTGCTGAGGAATATGAACGGTCTTAGGATGCATTCACATGAACGTAAGCCGTCTGTACTGCGGACTGCAAACTGCCGCAATGCACGGGCACCGGCCGCGTGAATCCTGTATTGCGGCACAGACCCATTCACTTGAATGGGTCCACGATCCACAATATTCGGCAAAAGATAGGACATGTCCTATCTTCTGCGGTGCAGAGAATTTGTAAATTTGGAGTATGGTAAATCCGTCACCAGATTTATGCATAAAAAAAACGTCTAGTTGAAGTTTACACTACCTGTGATGTGTCCTAAGGACAGGCCATCAATCCCAGAAGGAGAGTCCCAAAAAATCAAGTCAATCGAACATATTGTTGGGGAACTGCTGACACATACAAGAGCCAAGTGCAGTCCGTAAAGATGATGCCTGCTTTGGACAATGCCTCCTTATTAGAAATCACAAAGTGATCAGAGCGATCAGCTGTAATCTGTGGGAAAACAAGTGTTCAGTTTCCCTGCAGCACCACCACAGGAGAAAATAAGTATTACACCGTGTCCATTAAATTCAGTGGTTGCCTGTGTAATGCAGGACAGGGCAGGTCCTCCAGAGAGGGAGACGCTCTGAGCTGATGACATGAGGACTAAAGCCACCAAATCAAATGGAGGTGACATAACCCCCCACTGACATCCCATAAAACTCTAGTCTGAGAAACACAAATTTGCTTGTAAAACAAAATTTTACAAGGTTGAAAAGTTGGACGGTAGCTCCACCTGTAAAGGCACTGGCTCAGGGGAGGGGCGATGGACAGCTGCATGAATCAGATGTGACGGCCTTTAGAAGATACTATGAATGATTCAACACAACTGACAGGATCCTGAGGAAGAGCCTGTCTGATCAAATACATGGCCCCAAGGTCTGGGAGGATAGGCGGATTAGCCGGACCTTGCATCCTTGTCACTGGAAAAAACCTTGAGGTGCAATTTATTTCATAAAGTGTAAAAACCGACATGCTTGGGATGACAGCGGACGGCGCGAAAGCGAGGCCTGAGGGCGCACAGTACGTAACGCCGATCACTATCTGCTGTCCCTGCAAGCGAGGAGGGCGTATAGGTACAATTATATTCTTATATTGTGTTATTCCAGCCTGATAATCGGAGGCTAAGACTGGCCCTTTACATGGTAGGTTGCATAAATAATAGCGCCATATAATGAAAAACCACAGTGCTACATAGAATCCAAATTCATCAGCAAAAGGCCTCTTTCCCACGGGCGTGTGCGCCCCCCGTTGCCGTATTCCGGACCACATTTGCGGATCCGCAATAAACGGGTGCCGTTCCGTGGGCATTCCGCATCACGGATGCGGACCCATTCACTTTAATGGGTCAGCAAATCTGGAGATGCGGAATGGTGCAGAACGGAAGCATGGAACGGAACCCTACGGAAGCGCTACGGACTGCTTCTGTGGGGTTTCGTCCCGTACTTCCGTTCCTGCCTATCTTTTTGCGGAACTGCCGGATGGCGGACCCATTTTAGTGAATGGGTCTGCGATCCGCTGCGGCTGCCCCACAGACTGTGCTCGTGCATTGCGGCCCGCACACGCCTGTGGGAAAGAGGCCTAACATTTGCCACGATAGAAGAATTTTAACGCAGGCATGCATGTCTCCGCTATGATCCGGGCCTGGTGATAATAGTGGAGGACACACTGCACATGCATTCATACCACCGCACCACTGTGTCCGGTAGGGTCAGGCTGTCCGCTGCGACATTCCGCTGAATTAAAGGCGCACTCTTCCTCCGTGCATCCCATGCCACGGGTGCAGCGATAGGATGAGCTGAGTGAAAACAGAGTCCTGCAGCGCACAAGGGGTTAATGCCTTCCAATAACAAAGTCTATGAGTGAAAAAGGCATTTGGGAACGTTACCAATTGTGTTAATTTCCTCCCCAAGACCCATGTGTCAGAATATCACTCCTGATACAGCCTTGGCCGCCTGCACGCCTCCTGCACGCCAAATATTAAACCCGCAGAGCTTAGGAAACGTGACACAAAAATTCTTCCCGTCTGTAGGATGGACGGCGCACGGACCCGGAGGGGGTTTTACGCTGGAGAAAGGCGCGGTGGAAAAACACTTGGATCAAGAACATCAACCCTTGTTATAGCGAGACGGTCGTCCAGGTTGGACGGTAGAAATTTATTTATTTTTTAAGTGGGGGAGGGGTGTTCACAATAATATATGAAGTATTGGAGCCATGTAAAAAGGAACGGCTCTTACGGCACAGTACAGATGGGGATGTGAAAAGAAGCCACGCCCACATTTTCTGGATGCGCAATTTTGTAGCGCTGAAAGATGTTAATGTTGTGCTGACATTTTAATTAGGTTACCCCCAAAATAGCTGCACATTCCAGAGGAACAGGTGTGACAGCGATGGTAGCAGCACTGAAGGTTTATAAGGCTGCGGACGCAGAATGATAGCGGCACGTAAATCACAGAAAAGCCGCCCTCACCACGCGAATCGTCTCCTGCAACCTCTGTAACCACAGGGCACAATGACTGCGATCTGTGAGCATTTAGTCACAATGAATGACTAGAGACATGTATTCTGCTTTCTTCCAGAAGATCTGCAGGTGGTGTGTGCGGTATTAACTGGAACAGAGCTGCAATACTACAGACAGCCTGGAGACAGGTGTGGTGCTGCTTCTGGAAGATATCTCATCAATAAATGTTATGAGGATTTCAGCTGGAAATGACGTTCATGATACAGAGTGAGGTTTCCCATAAATAGGTACAAAGGAGCAGTATTATAGTAGTTATATTCTTGTATATTGGAGCAGTATTATAGTAGTTATATTCTTGTACATAGGAGCAGTATTATAGTAGTTATACTCTTGTACATAGAAGCAGTATTATAGTAGTTATATTCTTGTACATAGGAGCAGTATTATAGTAGTTATATTCTTGTACATAGGAGCAGTATTATAGTAGTTATATTCTTGTACATAGGAGCAGTATTATAGTAGTTATATTCCTGTACATAGGAGCAGTATTATAGTAGTTATATTCCTGTACATAGGAGCAGTATTATAGTAGTTATATTCTTGTACATAGAAGCAGTATTATAGTAGTTATATTCTTGTACATAGGAGCAGGATTATAGTAGTTATATTCTTGTACATAAGAGCAGTATTATAGTAGTTATATTCCTGTACATAGGAGCAGTATTATAGTAGTGATATTCCTGTACATAGGAGACAGTATTATAGTAGTTATATTCTTGTACATAGGAGCAGTATTATAGTAGTTATATTCTTGTACATAGGAGCAGTATTATAGTAGTTATACTCTTGTACATAGGAGCAGCATTATAGTAGTTATAGTCTTGTACATAGGAGCAGTATTATAGAAGTTATATTCTTGTACATAGGAGGCAGTATTATAGTAGTTATATTCTTGTACATAGGAGGCAGTATCATAGTAGTTATATTCTTGTACATAGAAGGCAGTATTATAGTAGTTGTAATCTTGTACATAGGAGCAGTATTATAGTAGTTATATTCTTGTACATAGGAGCAGTATTATAGTAGTTATATTCTTGTACATAGGAGGTAGTATTATAGTAGTTATATTCTTGTACACAGGAGGCAGTATTATAGTAGTTATATTCTTGTACATAGGAGGCAGTATTAAAATAGTTATATTCTTGTACATAGGAGCAGTATTATAGTAGTTATATTCTTGTACATAGGAGCAGTATTATAGTAGTTGTATTCTTGTACATAGGAGGCAGTATTATAGTAGTTATATCCTTGTACATAGGAGCAGTATTATAGTAGTTATATTCTTGTATATAGGAGCAGTATTATAGTAGTTGTATTCTTGTACATAGGAGGCAGTATTATAGTAGTTATATCCTTGTACATAGGAGCAGTATTATAGTAGTTATATTCTTGTATATAGGAGCAGTATTATAGTAGTTATATTCTTGTACATAGGAGGCAGTATTATAGTAGTTATATTCTTGTACATAGGAGGCAGTATTATAGTAGTTATATTCTTGTACATAGGAGGCAGTATTACAGTAGTTATATTCTTATACATAGGAGCAGTATTATAGTAGTTATATTCTTGTACATAGGAGCAGTATTATAGTAGTTATATTCTTGTACATAGGAGGCAGTATTATAGTAGTTATACTCTTGTACATAGGAGCAGTATTATAGTAGTTATATTCTTGTACATAGGAGCAGTATTATAGTAGTTATATTCTTGTACATAGGAGCAGTATTATAGTAGTTATACTCTTGTACATAGGAGCAGTATTATAGTAGTTATATTCTTGTACATAGGAGCAGTATTATAGTAGTTATATTCTTGTACATAGGAGCAGTATTATAGTAGTTATATTCTTGTACATAGGAGCAGTATTATAGTAGTTATATTCGTGTACATAGGAGGCAGTATTATAGCAGGTATACTCTTGTACATAGGAGGCAGAACTATGGTAGTTATGTACTGTATTATTGACTAAAATTTCCTGTGGTCATTTTCAGCAAACAAGGAATTAATTGTCAAGTGTGATTTTTTAACAGTAAGACAGACACAGTTAATGTTATTGAATGTGTCACAATTAAAGAGGTTCATTGGGGTTTTTTGTAGATCATTTTTTTGTGACTGCCCCAGCCCTTACAAATCCCCTTGTAGCTTTGGGAAAGTCTGCAGCCTTAATGAAAAAGTTTCACAATGAAACAATTGTACTGAGCAGATAATAAGTTGTTCCCAAATGAATGTTGACATCTGAGTAAAGTCGCTGAGTCTGGGACACGGGATCAACTGACAGTCAACAGGGAAAACAGATATAGCAGAGATAATGCCCTTTCTGCACCTCAGTGAGTCCTGAAAATGAAGTAGATTGTTGACCACGACGCGTTTCGCATCCAACACTCCCTCACTTAGTGGTCGCTGTTCGTGCTCCAAGCCCACATTTCCAGGAATATATTATTGTTCTCAATGTCTCCTGGAAATCACAGGCCCCGCTGCCTCAGTGACTCCTCATGGCAGGAATGTTCCTCATTTTCTGCTTCATGTACTGAATGCTATTGCGTTTCAGAGGCTGAGGCAGAGCAGTGGTTATCATTCATTATCTGTGGTTGTGGCAAATTATAGGGTTTACTTAACTGGCATTGCTGGTATACCGTACTAGGCAGCAATGACATACCAATATTTGGGGGCCCTGGGGTGTGAGCGGGCACAAAGGTCCTGACCACATAAGAAGACATGAATATAACAAATGACACATGAAAGTTTGGGGGCACTGGTACACATCATTGAGGTGAATTCTTGTTAAGCCACTGACAAACCCCCCTATTGATTAGGTTATATGGGATTAAAGCGCATCTGTCTGCAGGGTCAAACCTATGAAATCATGCATACTTCCTGTTAGGGTTGATACTGCTGATTAAAACAATACCTATTTTGTGAAAATCGGCTGTGGCGTTCCTGAAAAAAAAAGCCTTTTATTCTCGAGCACATGGGGGCTTCAGTGTACCAAGGGGTGTGGCCGACACAGGAAATTAGAGGAGCTTAGCCACGCCCCTCATGGCACTGAAGCTCTCATTTGCCTCAATTATAAAAGTATTTTTTCTCAGGAACGATTTAACCGATTTTCACAAAATAGGTATAGTTTTAATCAGCAGGATCACCTCCACTCAGTGGTATGCCTGGATAAATAGGGTTGATCCTGCTGAGATGTACTCTTTAAGTGAAACTAAATGATATTCACATATAGTTACAATATTAAACTGTGGCCACTTATCTTAGTCTCAACATGTGACCCCAGGTGGGTTGTACAGGCGCCTCATTGCAACCCCTTGTGACTCTGGGCTGGCAACACAGGTGCCTCATTGCAGCCGCAGTGTATCACCCTGGCTCCATATAACCCTGCTGGCAGTCATCTTCTGAAACACATACTGCAGAAGGTTTTATTTAAAGTACATTAAGAAACTGGCAAATACAGAATGAGATTTATCTCGCAGCCTCGGATTCTGGGGCAGCTCATTTATACAGGCGCAAAAATCCACTGGATGCAACGTGATATTGAAGTCCATAAACCTGGACGCTGAAAGTCTACAGCCCAGAGGATTAGATGAATGAATCGCTGCTCCGTTACAGTCTAACATGGCCTGGCCAAAAAAAGAGTGCAGTATTCATAGTACAGTATAGTTGCGGTAGTATAGTATACATGTGGTAGTGTAGTATGGTAACAGTACAGTATAGTTGCGGTAGTATAGTATACATGTGGTAATGTAGTATGGTAACAGTACAGAATAGTTGCGGTAGTTTAGTATACATGTGGTAATGTAGTATTGTAACAGTACAGTCTAGTTGCAGTAGTATAGTATACATGTGGTAATGTAGTATAGTATACATGTGGTAATGTAGTATGGTAACAGTACAGAATAGTTGCGGTAGTATAGTATACATGTGGTAGTGTAGTATTGTAACAGTACAGTATAGTTGCAGTAGTATAGTATACAGTACATGTGGTAGTATAGTACACAGTAGTGTATAGTTGCGCTAGTATAGTATACAGTATATGTAGCAGTGTATTACAGTATACAGTACAGTATAGTTGTGGTAGTATAGTATACAGTACATGTGGTAGTGTAGTATAGAAACAGTACAGTATAGTTGCAATAATATAGCATACAATACATGTAGTAGTGTAGTATTGTATACAGTACAGTATAGTTGCAGTAGTATAGTATACAGTAAATGTGGTAGTATAGTATACAGTAGTGTATAGTTGCATTAGTATAGTATACAGTATATGAAGCAGTGTAGTATAGTATAAAGTACAGTATAGTTGCGGTAGTATAGTATACAGTACATGTGGTAGTGTAGTATAGTATAAAGTACAGTATAGTTGCGGTAGTATAGTATGCAGTACATGTGGTAGTGTAGTATAGTATAAAGTACAGTATAGTTGCGGTAGTATAGTATACAGTACATGTGGTAGTATAGTATACAGTAGTGTATAGTTGCATTAGTATAGTATACAGTATATGAAGCAGTGTAGTATAGTATAAAGTACAGTATAGTTGCGGTAGTATAGTATACAGTACATGTGGTAGTGTAGTATAGTATAAAGTACAGTATAGTTGCGGTAGTATAGTATGCAGTACATGTGGTAGTGTAGTATAGTATAAAGTACAGTATAGTTGCGGTAGTATAGTATACAGTACATGTGGTAGTATAGTATACAGTAGTGTATAGTTGCATTAGTATAGTATACAGTATATGAAGCAGTGTAGTATAGTATAAAGTACAGTATAGTTGCGGTAGTATAGTATACAGTACATGTGGTAGTGTAGTATAGTATAAAGTACAGTATAGTTGCGGTAGTATAGTATACAGTACATGTGGTAGTGTAGTATAGTATAAAGTACAGTATAGTTGCGGTAGTATAGTATACAGTACATGTGGTAGTGTAGTATAGTATAAAGTACAGTATAGTTGCGGTAGTATAGTATACAGTACATGTGGTAGTGTAGTATAGTATACAGTACAGTATAGTTGCAGTAGTATAGTATACAGTACATGTGGTAGTGTAGTATAGTAACAGTACAATATAGTTGCCATAGTATAGTATACAGCACATGTAGCAGTGTAGTATTGTGTACAGTATGGTTGTAATGGTGCAGGTTTAGTAAAGATGTGGTAGTGTTGAATGGTAACAGCATAGTACTGTTGCTGTATTATTGTACAATATAGTTGTTGTAGAGCAGTGTCAGTTTTTACTACTGTCTTGCATTTTACTCAATAATCAGAGTGCTCAGGATGAACAATTCTATAGGTCCTGACTACACAGAGGAGAGCCTGTAAGAGCGCATGGAATTGTGGGAAGTCAGATAACGGATAAAGACAGTTGAATGAATGTATTCATGAATAAAACCCAAGACAGCAGTATAAACCGACACTGTCTCTTATAGGGACCTCCTAGAATATGGGGAAATTTCCCCCTCTACTCATCTAAATGGCAAACCCCTCGGTCTGCGGAGGATGGGGGTCTTAGCGCACGTTTTTCCTTCCAAATTCTTCTTTTAAGCTTCTTATTTTGCTGCTTGTAAAATGTGAGTGAAATTTCTGTGAAACACCAATGAAATCAGTGATTCGGCAGCACCTGGCGGTCAGCGAGCAGTAAACCGTACCCTCCTCCGATATATAAAACAGCGTTTGCCCCTCGTAAACGCCAGGACTGGGAAATAGGGAGTTCGGCTCAGTGAACTGCCAACTGGAACCAGTGTCAGGTGCGCGGCACCAGTAAAAGCCTCCACGGCGGCCAGGTAAACACACACAAAGCCGAAGAGTGAGGGAGTCAGCCAAGGCAGCCATATTGCCCACAGCAACCAATCAGAGCTCAGCTTTCATTTTTTAAAACCGAAACACAGACTTGAAGGGTTGCTACGGGCAACAAGGGTCATTGCTAAGGGCGACATGGATAGTCTTCATACATGGGGCTAATTGTGGTCCCATATCACAGACATAAAGCCATAGACATTTAGCCAGTCCAAGGCATCTATGTTTCCTACGGCAACCAACCAGAGTCCAGCTTTCATTTTCTAAGCTGACCCATGGACTTGAATTTGAACGGTTGCTACGGGCAACAAGGTTTGCTGCTCTGGGCCAACATGATAGGTTGCTATGGGCAACAGGGCCTACAAAGTTGGCTTCCAATACACCAGGATTAGCCCAAAGTTTCAAAGGCAATCCTAGCAAATTCAGGTTGCCTCGGCTTGGAATTGGGTGGGGTTTAGGGAAATCATGCCCATAAATGGGTGTTCCCAGTCAGGTTAGGGGCGGGGCTTAAATACCCCAACACAAATGTTGGCAAGTACGGGCCTATTGTATTTCTGCACCATAGAGGCGAAAGTCCAGTTGTTGACCCAAAAGAGGCCATTCCCGATTGTTTGGGGGGCGTTCTCCTGGGGTGGAACTTACATTTAAATTTTACATATGTGAAAATAGGAATCTTTCCTGGATACGGCGGTGCCTTCAAACAATGAGAACTTTATTGCTCAGTGTAAACGAAATTTAAGAACAACGTATTTAGTGCAACAGCCTGCAAGGGCCGTGTGGTTCCAGCATCTGACAGAATGCGCTTTTGTGATGTATTACACCATTTTGTGACGCACAATATCATTTTTGTGATAAATAATATGATTTTGTAACCGACATAAAATGCTATTTTGTGATGCATAACACAGTTTTCTTGCCGAGTAGATTTTTATGTCACTGACTATTTGACGGCACAGTGTAAGAGCGGGTGCCATGTAGTATCATTCTGTGACGCGGAATTCACTTTTTACAAAATATATTTTTGTGCTAGGAAATAGTAGCCATAGCGAAGCTGGTCAGAGAGCGTCAGTCAGTCAGTCGTGGGATGCAGGAAGGCAGGAAATTTCTTACAGCTGCCAGGAGAGAAGATTCTGAAGGCTTTGTCAAGGTTACTTTGTATTATACTTCAGAGCTGCACTCACAACTCTGCAGGATTCAGAGCTCAAATCTCCCAGCATTTCCTGCTTGTTCATTGTATGCACAGACATTGCTTTGGTGAAGTGTATTTGGGAAAGAGTCATCTTTACACCAGAAATTGTAATATAATCTGATGAGGAAAAGTAACTGCTGCTTTATTGAGACTCGGCTAAGTCGTTATGGGAGTGTCTATCAATATACTTACTGATTGTTTCCAATAACCAGCAGAACTGTACAATACAGGATGTAACTCAGGATCAGTACAGGATAAGTAATGTATGTACACAGTGACTGCACCAGCAGAATAGTGAGTGCAGCTCTGGAGTATAATACAGGATGTAACTCAGGATCAGTACAGGATAAATAATGTAATGTATGTACACAGTGACTACACCAGCAGAATAGTGAGCGCAGCTCTGGAGTATAATACAGGATGTAACTCAGGATCAGTACAGGATAAGTAATGTATGTACACAGTGACTGCACCAGCAGAATAGTGAGCGCAGCTCTGGAGTATAATACAGGATGTAACTCAGGATCAGTACAGGATAAGTAATGTATGTACACAGTGACTGCACCAGCAGAATAGTGAGCGCAGCTCTGGAGTATAATACAGGATGTAACTTAGGATCAGTACAGGATAAGTAATGTATGCACACAGTGACTGCACCAGCAGAATAGTGAGTGCAGCTCTGGAGTGTAATACAGGATGTAACTCAGGATCAGTACAGGATAAGTAATGTATGTATACAGTGACTGTACCAGCAGAATAGTGAGTACAGCTCTGGAGTATAATACAGGATGTAATTCAGGATCAGTACAGGATAAGTAATGTAATGTATGTACACAGTGACTCCACTAGCAGTATAGTGAGTACAGCTCTGGAGTATAATACAGGATGTAAGTCAGGATCAGTACAGGATAAGTAATGTATGTACACAGTGACTGCACTAGCAGAATAGTGAGTGCAGCTCTGGAGTATAATACAGGATATAACTCAGGATCAGTACAGGATAAGTAATGTAATGTATGTACACAGTGACTGCACCAGCAGAATAGTGAGTGCAGCTTTGGAGTATAATACAGGATGTAACTCAGGATCAGTACAGGATAAGTAATGTTTGTACACAGTGACTGCACCAGCAGAATAGTGAATGCAGCTCTGGAGTATAATACAGGATATAACTCAGGATCAGTACAGGATAAGTAATGTAATGTATATACACAGTGACTGCACCAGCAGAATAGTGAGTGCAGCTCTGGAGTATAATACAGGATGTAACTCAGGATCAGTACAGGATAAGTAATGTATGTACACAGTGACTGCACCAGCAGAATAGTGAGTGCAGCTCTAGAGTATAATACAGGATGTAACTCAGGATCAGTACAGGATAAGTAAAATGTACACAGTGACTGCACCAGCAGAATAGTGAGTTCAGCTCTGGAGTATAATACAGGATGTAACTCAGGATCAGTACAGGATAAGTAATGTATGTACACAGTGACTGCACCAGCAGAATAGTGAGTTTAGCTCTGGAGTATAATACAGGATGTAACTCAGGATCAGTACAGGATAAGGATAATGTATGTACACAGTGACTGCACCAGCAGAACGGTGAGTGCAGCTCTGGAGAATTATTATAATCACAGACTACATACTCGCGCCCATCCTTTTGCTTGGTCTGAGCGGCCACAGGTTTAGTATTGTGGATCTTTGTCCCTCACCTGACAATAGTTCGAGCCCATTAAATGATACAAAGCTGTGAATTCGTCCACCAGTACAATGCACTGGAAGTCAATGGCCAAATCCCCATTTAATTGCGTTTGATGCATGACAAGGCGGTGAATGTCCCACATCTCGTCTTTCGGAGGCAGGAAACGAGATATATTTGTAGTTCAGTTTGAGGAGCTTATCTGCTGCACAGAACACCTGCCTTCACTTAACCCAAAGGGAACGTTCTGTCTCGGCTCGCCTTTTCAGCAAGGTCAGTAAATCAACAGGGGCCCGGGTTCTTTGGAAGGAGAACGCTTCCTCTACACAAAGTCTCACCGGCCACCTCTTTCTCTTTGTGCATTCAGTCTCCAGTGTCCTCAGCATCATAGAAAAGTCAGGACAAGGCGGTTTTGTTCCGACTGAGCGTTTCAATGTAGCCTTCCCCACTCGAGTCACGATGCCAATCAGTTGCATTCTCATAGGTCAAAAGTTACTCGCCAGCCCCTGGAGCTGTGCGATCCTCGGCCATTTTTATTTTCCTTGGACAATTCGAAAAATGCTTGACCTTGAAATGCGAAGTCAGCTTATTAACAAGGTGAATATTGTTTGCATGGCGTTCTCAGAATTGTGCCATTGTTTAGACGTAGAGACGGAATGGCAAGGGCATGGACACATTAAGCAACCACCCCAATACCACCAATTTGTTGATGATATGGTCACATATGGGATCTTAAAGGGCATCTGTCAGCAGTTTTGTATCTATGACATCTGACAGCTGATGGTATCTGTGTTTGTCCCATGTTCATATGTGTCCGCATTGCTGAGAAAGATGATGTTTTAATATATGCAAATGAGCCTCTAGGAGCAACGGGGGCGTTGCCATTACACCTAGTGGCTCAGCTTTCTCTGCAACTGCAGCGCCCTCTGCAGTTTGATTGACAAACCAGGTGATGACAGTTTCACTGCCTGGTTCTGTCAATTACAGTAGATTGGGTGCAACGCCTCTAGGTGTAACGGCAACGCCCCCGTTGCTCCTAGAAGCTCATTTGCATATATTAAAACATCATCTTTCTCAGTAATGTGGACACATATGAACATGGGACCAACACAGATGTCTTCAGCTGCCAAGCGCACATGCAACAGGTCAGCCGGTGTCATAGGTATAAATCTGTTGACAGATTCCCATAAAACAAACAAACAGTCACTATGGCGGTATAATCACATCATAGCCGTATCATGTTTTTTTCAGCAATTTATTGGGCAAATCATACTGCAGTAAGGAATATACCCAAATGAACAACCCCATTCAACCATTTCTGGGAAAATTGGGTAGCACCCAATATGGCTACCATTATAGCGTATCTCATCCGGCTTTCCATAAATGTCACGTCATCTTAGTTTCTTCCGGGGGCAATATTCAGCAGTCTCATAAAGGTGCATGGAGCTGCAGCACGCCTGGTTGACTGCTGCTCCATGCGTACGTTCATTCATGCTCTATTCATACAAGAAGACACAGGACCCCTTTATATGATACTACCCTACAACTAACTGTGAATGGTCAGCTGTGTGAGCAGGCCTACGTTCATTCACAGGCAGCAAGCAGAGATCCTCTTCTGAGCCAATCAAATTTTCACGTTTGAGTTTTTCTTAAAGGGGCTGTCTTACAATGGACATTTTCCATGGGGTTTCTTTCTCAGGGCCTCGTCTATGATCCTGGGTGTAGAGCTGCTCCCACAAAGGTGTGGTGGACCTGGCCCGTTCATGGATGACCTGGTCCACTGTACTGATTGCTAGGAGTAAGAGAATCCAGACCCAAAGCTTCTTTGTGAGATAGAGAAGGTACAGTGCCTTGAAAAAGTATTCACCCCCTTGACTTTTTTTTCGTATTTTGGTGCCTCACAACCTGGAATTAACATGGATTGTTTGAGGATTTGCATCATGTAATTACAGAACATGCTCACAATTTTGAAGATGTTTTTTATTTATTATTATTGTGAGGCAAACAACAAATTAAACAAAATAACAGAAAAAGTCAATGTGCATAACTATTCACCCCCCTAGAGTCAATACTTTGTAGAGCCGCCTTTTGCGGCAATCACAGCTCCAAGTCACTTTGGATAAGTCTCTATGAGCAGTTGCCACATCTTACCACTGGGATTTTTGCCCGTTCCTCCTTTCAGAACTGCTCCGGCTCCTTCAGGTTGGATGTTTGCGCTTGTGAACAGCAATCTCTAAGTCTGACCACAGATGTTCTATTGGATTGAGATCTGGGCTGTGACTCGGCCATTCCAACACATTTACATGTAAACCCCTCAAGTGTTGCTTTAGCCGTGTGTTTGGGGTCATTGTCCTGCTGGAAGGTGAGCCTCCGTCCGAGCCTCAGATCACGCACAGAGTGGGACAGGTTCTGCTGAAGGATATCCCTGTATTTAGCACCATCCATCTCTCCCTACCCCCTGACCAGTTTCCCAGTTCCATCCCACCAGCATGATGCTGCCACCACCATGTCTCACTGTGGGGATGGTGTTCTTTGGGTGATGTGATGTGATGGGTTTGCGCCAAACATAGCGTTTTCTTTGATGGCCGAAAAGTTGAATTTTCGTCTCCTCAGACCAGAGCACCTTGCTCCATTTATTTTGGAAGTCTCCCACATGCCTTTTCGTAAACTCACAACGCGCCTTATTGTTTTAAGTGGAAAGTAATGGCTTTCTTCTGGCCACTCTGCCATAAAGCCCAACTCTATGGAGCGTACGGCTTATTGTCGTCCTATGTACAGATCCTCCAGTCTCTGCTGTGGAACTCTGCAGCTCCTCCAGGGGTACATTAGGTCTCTGTACTGTCTCTCTGATTAATGCCCTCCTTGCCCTCTCTGTGAGTTTTGGTGGGCGGCCGTCTCTTGGCAGGTTTGCTGCTGTGCCGTGTTCTTTCCATTTGGTTATGATAGATTTGATGGTTCCCCTGGGGATCATCAAAGATTTTGATATTTTTTATTACCTAACCCTGACTTGTCCTTCTCAACGACATTGTCCCTTACTTGTTTGGAGAGATCCTTGGTCTTCATGGCAGTGTTTGGTTAGTAATGCCTCTTGCTTAGGTGTTGCAGCCTCTGGGGCCTTTCAAAAAAGGTGTGTATATGTAATGACAAATCATGTGACACTTAGATTGCACACAGGTGACATCATTTCACTAATTATGTGACTTCTGAAGGTAATTGGTTGCACCAGAGCTTTTTATGGGCTTCCTAACAAAGGGGGTGCATACATACGCACAGGACAATTTCTGTTTTCTATTTCTAAACAATAGTTTTAATTATATATTTTTCTCATTTCACTTCACTAACTTAGACTATTGTGTTCTGATCCATCACATAAAATTTAGATTGACAAAACATTGAACTTAATGCTGTAATGTAATAAAATCAAGAGGGTGAATACTTTCGCAAGGCGCTGTAAATCTAGTATCGGGTTTTGACCCCTTGTGTGGTCGTCATATCCGTTATGCTCATCCACAACGTAACCAGTTCTGTCTAATTTGCCCAGTTGACCTGTTTTATGGCCATACAGAAGATCTGGGGCGCTGTGGGTGGGAGGAGGACCCCATGCTGATAAGTCAATAGTAAGTTCACAATTCATGTTTACATAAATGATCCAAAACAGAGTCAGCCGGAAATGAAGTCCTTGGTAGTGATTCCCCCCCCCCCCCCCCTCCTCAAAGCTGCCCTCCGGGGGGGATCTCTCTGCAGGATCTCTGCTCTCCCCCCCCCCCCCCTTCGTTCTAACAGGCTTTGAACTTATTTGATGAAAACCCCATTTGTTGTGACAGAATACAGGAAAAGAGTCCTCTGTCCCCGTTCCTGGACACCGGACTCCTCAAGGAAAAGATATAGCCGGTGTGCAAAAGAATGAGACACAAAGACGAGGAAACATTTCTCAAGTCGAAGACGTTCAGATCATCACCACGAGTACAGAGGAAAGAGGACACGAGAATGACCTGAACCTTCTGTAATATCTTGGGAAAAAGGCTATGAACTTTACATAGGTTTGAAGATAGATAGATAGATACATATGAGATAGATAGATAGATAGATAGATAGATATGAGATAGATAGATAGATAGATAGATAGATAGATAGATAGATATGAGATAGATAGATAGATAGATAGAAATGATAGATAGATAGATAGATAGATAGATAGATAGATATGAGATAGATAGATAGATATGAGATAGATAGATCTGTAGATAGATCTGCCCCCCCCCCCCCCTTAGACATACAGCAGATGATGTATTTTTCCCAGACCTGTGTGTTCTATACAGAAATCCTCTCCCAGTTACAGAAATTGTTCCATTATCTCATATGTTTAATTAAGCGTCCGGAGCTCGTGCGTCTGTGACTTTTCTCAGATGTTTCCTCAGAAAGGTCTTTACAGGCAGCATTTTACTGAGCACTCTGGGCTGATGGAATAAAGATAGGGACTGATGGGGAGATTGGTGGCCGCCCCCGAAGTGACGCCCATTAACACTCATTATCTGTCTCTTTATCTAGGAAACCACCACTAATTGCAGCCATGTTACAGATTATCAGGCGGGCTGCTGTTGGACGTTATCCAGGACCACCAGCATGGAGTCACTTACAGGAGAGCCCGGGTCTATAACACAAACATCAGGGCAGTAACATTCACTCAAAGAGACGGGAACTTCTGTACAACAATCACAGCAAATCCACATCCTTGAAATATCCTGCTAGTAAAAACCTTCACGGATCTTTGGGTTTTTATAGACACAACCCCCACCTTCCCAAAATGGAAATGTTTGTATTTCTTTTTCTACTAGCCCAAAAGATCCTGAACTATGGCAGTTCTCACACTGACCACTAGAGCACATGATGAGCTGACATGTCTTGCTTTCTGCAACTCACTTAGCTTTGCTGTATGCACTGGGACAGAATGAGCAGAGTCATTTCAATACGATTAGTGTTTAGGAGAGGTAATGGTGGCTCTATTGTACTTCTGGAGGCTTAGATAAGGTAGGATAGTAGTGCTGACCACAAGCATTCATAGCACACTCCTCCTGACTCCCCGGCTCAGTATGGCCACCCACCCTGACAACACAGGAACAAAATGAATAGCTGACAATAGCAAAATTTGGCCTTGAAAATCGATGGGGTTCACATATGGGCATTACTGGCAGGTTAAGGGGGTGTAATGGACGTTACTGGCAGGTTTGGGGCTTAAATGCCTTAAATATCCAATTCAAATGTTGGTAAGTATGGGAAATGTGTGTCTCCAATACGGCCCCTTGTCACCACCTAGCCTGAAACTATCCGATAAGTGAGTCAAACTGTGTGATAGATGCCCTATAATCCATTTCTTTACACATTTTTAGGATGACTAACAGAGGGACAGCACAATGCACAGGGGAAAAAAAACACGCCTCATGATTGTTTTTTCATTGGGCACACAAGTATGTAGTAAAACAGATAGGTAAGGAGAGCCGGAGTTCTCCTTTAAGTTGGAAGTGAATTCAATCCAATCTGGGGTAAAGTTGGTTGGGGTGCTTTGACAACTTAGGCGACAGAATAACCAGAAACTTGCATGAATGGATTTGGATTGTGCTCAGTTCTAGCCGGAGCAGATTTATGAAACTGCCTAAAAGAAAAACTGCAACCAATCACAGAGCAGTTTTCATTTTATAGTCTGCTCTCAAGAAATGAAAGCTGTGTTGTGATTGGCTGCTATGGGCAACAACTACCGGGGCCAGATTTAGGAGACTATGAAGAAGAAAAAAACTGTCCAATCATAGCGCAGCTTTCACTTTGCGCTCTGCTTTTAAAGAATGAAAGCTGTGTTGTGATTGGCTGCTATGGGCAACATACAAGGGGCTGATTTATAAAGATGTGAAAAAGAAAAACTATCCAATTGTAGCTCAGTTCTCATGTTTCAAGAGTAGCATACAAAATGAAAGCTGTGCTGTGATTGGTTGCTATGGGCAACATACAAGGGACAGATTTGTAAAGCTGTAAAAAGAAAAACTATCCAATCGTAGCTCAGCTTTCATGTTTCAAGAGCAGATTACAAATTGAAAGCTGTGCTGTGATTGGTTGCTATGGGCAGCAGACAGTTTTTAGTTTATACAGTTCCATAGACCTAGACATATACTGTATTTTCGGTGAAGGGCGCACGCACGGCGTTGGCAGCAGCACTGTCTTTCTGTCATGGAACCATGAACCAGACGTACAACAGAGATAGGTGGAATAAGAAGGCTTTATTGAAAATCAAGCCGTAGCTAAAGTCCAAACGGATGGCTAAACCGAAGCAGGGTCTTGCGTAGACGGAGGTCAGGAACCAGGAGGGTAGTCAGACGTAGCCAGGATCAGGAACCAACGGAGTAGTCAGACGAAGCCAGGATCGGGAACCAACGGGGTAGTCAGACGAGGCCAGGATCAGGAACCAGAAGCAGCAGCAGTCTTTGAAGCATGTGCACACAGGAGGACCAAGCAAGGAACTGAAGCCACAGACCTTCTATATATATGAGCTAGGCATCCAGCTCCTCCCAGTGGGAAGGAGGAGCCGCAGGGTGGGAGGCTACAAGAAACCCAGAAACCAAGATGGCCGCCAGCACATGTCAAACGAAGGAGAACAGTGAGAAGGTAAGACCATGACAGTACCTCCCCCTCAAGGGCCCCTCCTCCGCGGAGTAAGGAACGGTTTCAGAGGGAAGCGTGCGTGGAAGGCTCGGAGCAACGCAGGAGCATGGACATCTGTGGAGGGAACCCAGGAACGCTCCTCTGGACCATAACCACGCCAATGGACCAAAAACTGCAACCGACCGCGGACCAGGCGTGAGTCCAGGATATTGCTCACCTCATATTCCTCACGATTGCCCACTTGGACCGGACGGGGCCGAGGAACCGAGGAAGTGAAACGATTACACACCAATGGCTTCAACAGGGAGACATGAAACACGTTGGAGATCCGCATGCCAGGAGGAAGCGCAAGGGCATAGGCTACCGGGTTTACCCTGTGAAGCACTCGGAAGGGACCAACAAAGCGAGGCGCCAGCTTGGGAGTGGGCACTCGAAGGTTGAGGTTGCGGGTGGACAACCATACACGGTCTCCGACCTGGTAGGAAGGAGCGGGCGCTCGTCTGCGATTAGCCTGGAGTCTCTGGCGTTGCGCAGAGACCTCAAGGGACCTCTGGATCTGTACCCAAGAAGTACGTAGGACGGAAAGGTGATCCTCCACAGCCGGAGTATCCTGGGGAGAGAATACCTCCGGTAACACGGCAGGTTGGAACCCATAATTGGCCATGAAGGGAGACGTCCCAGAGGAAGAGTTCACCGCCGTGTTCCTGGCAAACTCAGCCCAAGGCAGGAGGTCAACCCAATTGTCTTGGTGATCGGAGACATAGCAACGAAGGAATTGCTCCAAGGCCTGATTGGATCGTTCTGCGGCCCCATTGGACTGAGGGTGGTAGGCCGAGGAGAAAGAGAGATGAATCCCCAACTGGGAGCAAAAGGCGCGCCAGAACCTGGACACAAACTGACTCCCCCGATCCGACACAATCTCCTTGGGCAAACCGTGCAACCGGAAGACCTCCCTGGCAAAAATCGAGGCCAACTCTTGTGCAGAGGGTAACTTCTTGAGAGGAACACAGTGGCACATTTTGGAAAACCGATCCACAATCATGAGAATGACCGTATGGCCTCGGGATGCAGGAAGGTCCACAATGAAATCCATCCCCAGGTGTGACCATGGACGCTCCCCGGTGGCTATGGGTTGCAAAAGGCCCAACGGAAGGTGCCGAGGGGACTTACTCTGGGCACAAACGGAGCATGCCGCTACATATGCGGCGATGTCGGAACGTAGAGAAGGCCACCAGAACAGACGTGAAACCGCCCAGGACAGCTGATTCTTTCCAGGGTGCCCCGCGGCCTTGGAGTTATGGTAGGTTCGCAACAACCGAGTGCGCAACTCCTCAGGCACAAAACATCTGCCGTTGGGTCTCCCAGAGGGAGCACCAGATTGAGCCGCCAAAATCTGCTCACCCAGAGGAGAGGTCAGGCTGGTGCGAATAGCAGCCAGGATCTGATTCGGGGGTATGACCGTAGTCGGAATCGACTCCTCCCCGGACAGCTCGGAGTACTGCCGTGATAAGGCATCCGCTCTGATGTTCTTGGAGCCGGGTAGGTAGGAGACCACGTAATTAAAACGTGACAAGAACAGAGCCCATCTGGCCTGACGTGGTGTCAATCTCTTGGCCTCAAAGAGGTAGGTCAGATTCTTGTGGTCCGTCAGGATGAGAACCGGAACCACCGAGCCCTCGAGCAAGTGCCTCCATTCTTTAAGGGCCTGCACGATGGCCAATAACTCCCTGTCACCAATCTGATAGTTGCACTCCGCGGAAGACAGTTTCCGGGAGTAAAACCCACAAGGAAGCAGAGGACCCTCTGGTGTTCTACGCTGAGACAGGAGGGCGCCTACTCCCGTCTCAGACGCGTCCACCTCGAGGACAAAAGGCAACCCAGGGTTGGGATGCGACAGAATCGGAGCCGACACAAAGGCGGACTTTAGAGCCTCAAAAGCTCGGATGGCCTCGAGCGGCCAGACCTGAGGATTACTGCCCTTCCTGGTCAGATCCGTGAGAGGCTTGGCTAGCATGGAAAAGTCCCTGATGAACTTCCGATAATAATTGGCGAAGCCCAAAAAGCGCTGCAGGGCACGAAGCCCACTGGGCTGGGGCCACTGTAAGACAGCCGAAACCTTCTCAGGATCCATGGAGAACCCCTCAGCGGAAATGATGTAACCTAAGAAGGTTACCTGGGATCGGTGAAATTCGCATTTCTCAAGCTTACCGAACAGCTTGTTCTCTCGTAAGCGTTGCAACACTCGTCTGACATCCAGAATGTGGGCCTCCATGGATGCAGAATATACCAAGATGTCATCCAAATAGACCACCACACACTGCTGCAACAGGTCACGGAAAACATCGTTGATGAATTCCTGGAAGACTGCGGGCGCATTGCACAACCCAAAGGGCATAACCAAGGATTCATAATGACCGGTCCTGGTGTTAAACGCGGTCTTCCACTCATCGCCCGCCTTGATCCTTACCAGGTTATATGCCGCCCTCAGGTCGAGTTTGGTAAAGACCGTGGCCCCTTTGAGGCGATCGAACAGCTCGGAAATCAAGGGTATTGGGTAAGCGTTCTTGATCGTGATGCGATTGAGACCCCTGTAGTCGATGCAAGGCCTCAACTCACCGCCCTTCTTTTTCACAAAGAAAAATCCAGCCCCTGCCGGGGACGAGGATTTGCGAATGTGTCCGCGTGAAAGCGCCTCCCTCACGTACTCCTCCATGGCCTCATTCTCCGCTACCGACAGTGGATAGACTTTGCCACGAGGAGGAACGGCACCAGATTGTAACTCTATGGCACAATCGTATGGGCGGTGCGGAGGTAGGGCAACCGCACGCACCTTATCGAATACATCCCGGTACTCCTCGTATTCAGGAGGCAACAGAGAGTCCGAGGAAGTACACAGCAACTTGACAGGCCCATGGATGCAACTAGCCCCACACTGCGGTGACCACGAGAGGATCTCGGCCGATCTCCAATCGAAAGTCGGATTATGCTTCTGGAGCCAGGGGTACCCCAAGACCACCGAGTAGTGTGGAGACGAAATAACCTGGAGACAGACCGACTCTCTGTGAACGGCACCAATGGCCATCCCCACTGGAAGGGTCTCCTGAGTCACGTGTGGCGGCAGAAGGGGTCTGCCGTCTATCGCCTCAAGAGCCAGTGGGGAACCTCGAGGCTGCAGAGGAATGGAATTGGCGGCGGCGAACACACTATCAATGAACAAGCCACCAGCACCAGAGTCCACCAACGCCTGGGTCGTCACCGAGCCCCCGACCCAGGAGAGGACAACAGTAATCAGTGGTTTGTCAACACGGGAAACCGGGGACGAGGAGACTCCACCCAAGATCTGCCCCCGACAGGATCTCAGGTGCGAGCGTTTCCCGGACGGTTCGGGCATGCCAACCGAAAATGCCCACCGAGACCACAGTACATGCATCGGCCCTCGCGTCTCCGGAGTACCCTCTCCCCCTCGGACAGGCGAGCAACCCCCAGCTGCATGGGTTGACCCCCAGACCAGTCATCCCCAGGAGGCGTGGGAGGAGAGGGAGGCACGGGTGGGACAGCAAACGTAGGCGCCAATCTGTTAGAAGGCCTCCGCAGGCTCTCCTTAAAGGAAGGTCTCTCCCTGAGTCTGGTGTCAATCAAAATCAGGAAAGAAATAAGGGACTCGAGCTCCACTGGTAGGTCCTTGGCTGCAATCTCATCCTTCAAGGCATCCGAGAGACCATGAGAGAAAGCAGCGACCAGAGCCTCATTATTCCAGCCCACCTCTGCTGCCAGGGTACGAAACTCAATGGCGTATTCAGCTACGGATCGTGAACCCTGTCTGATGGACATAAGGAGCTTCGCAGCAGAGGCAGCACGAGCCGGCACATCGAATACCTTCCGAAGAGAAGCAACAAAACCGGAAAACTCGGCAACCACCGGATTGTTGTTCTCCCATAAAGGGCTGGCCCAGGCCAAGGCCTTGTCCGAGAGCAGCGAGATCAAGAAGCCCACCTTTGATCTCTCAGTAGGAAAGGCATGTGGCAGCAACTCGAAATAAATGGCCACCTGGTTAAGGAAACCTCGGCACTGAGTTGGCTCTCCCCCAAAGCGCTGTGGAAGGGGGGCAGAACCGGTCATACCCCGAAACACCGCAGGTGCAGCAACAGGTGTCGGGGTAGACTCTGGCGCAACAACCGGAGCGGCAGTAGGAGCGGGCCCAGGAGCGACAACCGACTCATCGGCAACGGAAGCTAAATGAGCCGTGCGTTCAAGCAGGGTTTGTAACGCCACAGCGAACCGACCCAACAGGTGATCCTGCTGATCAAGTCTGGCAACCAGCGTGGGTAGCGAGGATGGCCCTGTACCGTCAGAATTCATGGCTTGGTCCTAATGTCATGGAACCATGAACCAGACGTACAACAGAGATAGGTGGAATAAGAAGGCTTTATTGAAAATCAAGCCGTAGCTAAAGTCCAAACGGATGGCTAAACCGAAGCAGGGTCTTGCGTAGACGGAGGTCAGGAACCAGGAGGGTAGTCAGACGTAGCCAGGATCAGGAACCAACGGGGTAGTCAGACGAAGCCAGGATCGGGAACCAACGGGGTAGTCAGACGAGGCCAGGATCAGGAACCAGAAGCAGCAGCAGTCTTTGAAGCATGTGCACACAGGAGGACCAAGCAAGGAACTGAAGCCACAGACCTTCTATATATATGAGCTAGGCATCCAGCTCCTCCCAGTGGGAAGGAGGAGCCGCAGGGTGGGAGGCTACAAGAAACCCAGAAACCAAGATGGCCGCCAGCACATGTCAAACGAAGGAGAACAGTGAGAAGGTAAGACCATGACACTTTCTTCACGCACAGTAAATTGTCCACTTCTGATTCCCACAGTCTATTAAATCCGAGGTCTTATTTTCAGGCTCTTGTTCTGACTCCCAGTCAATGTGCGGCAGCGGCGGCCAGGCCTGAGTAATCAATCACTGTCTAGGTGTGTGAGTCAGCGCGGACCTTTCCTCCTGCTCACTGTTATCAGCAGAGGGAGCGAATGTAATCCTCCAGCACAGACGTATTCCCGCCAGGATGTGGAGGCTGCCGGTTATTCAGGCGCGGATCAAGTCTGCCCAATGCAAAATGCAAAATGAATGGGGGAGAACTGGTAGTTATTACGATCGTTCATCCCCCATTCAGCGCCACAGGGTGATGTGCTGCCGGCAAACAACTATATGCATATAGACTGCCTGCCGGATCCGGAAATCCGGGCGCAAACTGATGGCATTTGTCAGACGGACAGTATACGGAACCATTCATTTCAATCGGTTTCCAAAAAAACGGAAGTTACCCCGTGTGCTGTCCACATCCCTATATCCGTTCCACAAAAAGATAGAACATGTCCTATTATTATCCGCATTACGGACAAGGATAGTACTGTTCTATTAGGGGCCAGCTGTTCCGTTCCGCAAAATACGGAATGCACACGGACATCATCCATATTTTTTGCGGATCTGTTTTTACGGACCGCAAAATACATACTGTTGTGTGCAAGAGGCCTTTCGTACAGAGAGTATCATACAGCATAGGCTTAGATACACCAGCCCAGCACCGAGTATCAAACATGATAGGCTTAGATACATGACTCAGCAGGCAGTATCATTCATGATGGGCTTAGACACGTGAGCCCAGCAAACAGTATCACACATGATAGGCTCAGATACATGGCTAAGCACACAGTATCATACATGATAGGCTTAGATACATGAGTCAGCAGGCAGTATTATATATGGTAGGCTTAGATACACCAGCCTAGCAAACAGTATGACACAGGATAGGCTTGAAAACACGACTAGGCATACAGTATCACACATGTTAAGCTTAGATACATGGCTAAGCAGACAGTATCATACATGATGGAGTTAGATACACCAGCCTAGAAAACAGTATTGCATAATAGACTTAGATACACAGCTCAGCAAAAAGTATCATACATTATAGATACAAAGCTCAGCAGGCAACATCATATATGATATGCTTAGATACACTAGCCAAGCAAACAGTATAACATAAGATAGGCTTAGATACATGGCACAGCAGACAGCATTATTCATGATAGGCTTAGATACATGGCTCAGCAGACAGTATCATACTTGATAGGCTTAGATACGTGGCTCAGTAGACAGCATTATACATGATAGGCTTGGATACATGGCTCAGCAGACAGTATCATACTTGATAGGCTTAGATACGTGGCTCAGCAGACAGTATCACACCTGATAAGCTTAGATACACCAGCACAAGGTATCACATAAGATAGGCTTAGTTAAATAGCTCAGCAGAATGTATCAAACATGGCTAGGTTAGATACATGGCTCAACAGACAGTATCATACCTGATAGGCTTAGATATGTGGCTCAGCAGACAGCATCATACATGATAGACTTAGATACACCAGAACATAGTATCACATAAGATAGGCTTAGATAAATGGCTCAGCAGACAGTATACTAAGCAATAGGTTTAGAGACATCAGGCAGTACCACACATGATAGACTTGGATACATACACTTGGATACATACACTACCACGTTATTTGCTATTGCTGCATGTCACCCTTCTCTCCGCTCGTTAGCGCTTGGCGTTGTGCGGATAATGGGGGTGATGACTGCTGGAGCTGCATGCTAGGTCCTGATAGATCTCTTATTAGAACTGAACAGGTTGTAGTATTTTAATGACGCTATCACGTGGCTTTGGCTCGGGTCCCAATGGCTACCACTGCCAACACGTGAAGACTTCCAAGAGGAAATGAAATAACTGCCCAGCTGGAAACATAAATCTATCTGTAGTGGTCAGATCCCAGCCTAAAGCACAGCCGTAGTGTCCTAGTGTCCTTAACAGGAAGCTTTTCAGGACGGGGTGGGGGGGGGGGTGTTTCTATTCAACTCTACCGGTTCTGGACATGAGATGGTTACGAGGAGTATTCAGCTCCAAATCCCCTGCCTACAAACTGAGCTAAAAGGGACATGTCAATTCTCTCTGATATTCCTCCTGGAAATATCAGAACAATTTGACAACTAGGTGTTTCCAACCCCTTTGTCAGTTCTGACGCGGTCCCATATGCGCTGACAATGTCTGACACAAATTATCAGCAAGGATAATTCTGGCTTCCTGGCTTTAGCTGCCACTAGGGGGAGCTCAATACATAATCAGTATGCAGTGAGTTCCTGAGCTCCCTCTAGTGGTGGCAACCACACAGTGCTTCTACAGACATCCATTATGGTTATCATTACTCAGGGATTGTTACTCAGCATTCCTAGAATCCAGAACATCAAATCTTCCTAAACATATGTGATAAAGTATCATGACTTTGTAGATTTATATTCTTAATGCTCCTCCTCTTCAATTATTTACACATAGACAGTTCTTCTCATAGATGTGCCGTGGAAAGTTCCATCTAGTACAGGACGCTGCCAACGCTTCATCCTCCAGTCCACTACACAGGACACCGGTAAGGTCAACGCTCCGCGCACACTGAATAGAATTAGCACAAGATTGTCGCTTGCTTTATCAACGCAAAGTAAACACCGGCTGATGCCCGCACCGCGCTGGAACAAACGGACAAAAGGCAGACGGCACTAAATCAACACAAACCTTTTCCCACTATTGAAAAACACTCGGATAACTTGCTGGAGAGATCTTAATCCCTTTAAGCAGACCGTACTGAATGGATTATCAGACGAAAAGTCTGTGTAAATCACAGCTAAATTAGATGAAAAGAGATGTACAAAACAACCTGGTACCACAGGGGGGGGACATAGATAGATAGATAGATAGATAGATAGATAGATAGATAGATAGATAGATAGATAAAGTAGCAAAAAGGCAGCACTTTAAAATCTGTAAAAAAAATGAAGAAAATGCTTTTATTCACCCATGTGGATACGCAACGTTTCGGCTCAACACTAGAGCCTTTCTCAAGCCAAGAGAAAGGCCCTAGTGTTGAGCCGAAACGTCGCGTATCCATATGGGTGAATGAAAGCATTTTCTTCATTTTTTTACTGATTTTGGAGTGCTGCCTTTTTGCTACTTTGTGTATTAGGTAATAGTCTAGTCCTTTCGGGCGTGCACCCTTTTTTGTTCAAGTTGGATGTAGTGCTGCCAGATTTTTGCTTTATATAGATAGATAGATAGATAGATAGATAGATAAGTAGATAAGTAGATAGATTGTTATACTGGTGACCCCTTTTTCTATCACTGGGTCTTACAATGATTAGGTTTTTAGAAATATTTTAGTATTTTTCTTACTTTGACACTTTGTATCACACAGCGGCCTCTATACGGCTCTGACGGGGCAGGAGTTTATTACAGAGGTGGAGGATGGATTCATATAATGTATTTCTACCACATTTGATTCCTTTGTGTTTCGTGGCTGGGTCACTGATCTTTCTACCAATCTGTTCCTAATGCAAATCCCAGGACACAGAGTCAGTGACCCATACAGCCTAACGGATGACCTGCGGGCAGACTTCTGGTGTCGGCTGCCAACGCCCTTGAGTTACCAACCAACCTTTTTGTGAGTTAGCCAAGTACCAGGCGGCACAGTCCGGCCATATTCTGGTGTCCCCTGTTACAACCAAACCAACCGCCGTGAGACTATCAAATTTAAAGGGGTTTTCTGAGATTTTAAAATTGACGACCTATCCTCATGATGGGTCATCAGTATCTGATCGGTGGGGGTCTGACACCTGGGACCCCCGCCGATCAGCTGTTTGAGAAGGCACTGGCGCTGGCAGTAGTACCGTGGCCTTTTCTCAGCTTTCCCTAGGCCAGTGATGACACATTCATCGGCCACGTGGCCTAGGAGCAGCTCAGCCTCATAGAAGTGAATGGGGCTGGGCGCGATACCAAGCACGGCCACGATACAATGTACGGAGCTGTGCTTGGAGAAGGCCACGGCACTCAGAAGGCACATATAATGTAAAAACATATATATCAATCCTCTCAAAATCCTTGTGCCTCTGGGGTAAAGAAAAAAAGGACCACATGAAATAATACTCAGACTCCCTGACACTGGCAATTTGGAATAAATAAAGCTGACATGGCACTGGCGGATAGATTTCTCGTGTGCCTTGGCAGCCGACATGCCGTACGCTGTAAGGTAGCGTGTTTTTCTTTCATACAAATTTTTGTTACGTTTTTTTTTTTACATTGTAATTTCTACTGAATTGGAAGCGGCCGAAGCACACACGTTAATTGCCTGGGGACCCCTTAACTCCTGAGACAGTTACCTTTTTATGGGCCGGGGGGTTTGTGGCGGCCTCGGAATACTTACAATGGCTGCCATCCAAGGCTCACTACGGCTGTCTGTTATGGTTTCTACTGCGACAGAGGACAACATGCCAGCTACATACGAAGAGATCAAGCTTGAATCCACGTAAATTTTCAGTTTTTCAATTAAATGTTCTTTTTTTTTCTTTTTTAATTTTTTTTTACAAAAAATGTGTCCTTGCAAAAAAAAATGGAGCAGCAATCTAAGGATATATGCACACGAACGTTCTTTGTTTCCGTGTCCGTTCCTTTTTTTTTTTGCGGATAGGATGCAGACCTAATCATTTCAATGGGTCCGCAAAAATGCAGACAGCACACCGTGTCCTGTCCGCATAAGTATGTCCGTTCCGTAGCCCCGCAAAAAAAATAGAACATGTCCTATTCTTGTCCATTGAAGGCATTGTTACAATGGATTGCAAAAAAAAAGGATGGCATCCGATTTTTTTTTTTTTTGCGGATCTGCAATTTGCATACGGTCGTGTGCATGTAGCCTAAGGCACATTTCTATTTCAGGGAAATATCCACTTAAAAAAAAACGTTTTTGGGACAAAATCCGCGGCACGTACAAATGCAAATTTAGGGCAAAAATATAACATTTCTTCTGTGGATTCCACAACATGAGGCCTCATGCACACAATCGTATGTATTTTGCGGTCCGCAAAAAATATGGATGACGTCCGTGTGCATTCCGTAACTAACCCCTAATAGAACAGTACTATCCTTGTCCGTAACGCGGACAATAATAGGACATATTCTATTTTTTTGCAGAACGGAAATACGGACATACGGAAATGGAATCCACAAGGAGTATTTTCAGTTTTTTTTTGCGGACCCATTAAAAAGAATGGTTCCGCATACGGTCCGCAAAAAAAAACAGAATGGACACGGAAATAAAATACGTTTGTGGGCATGAGCCCTGACTGTGAACATCACATGGATCCAGAGATCTCCACATTCATTGCTCTGCTAGATTTATATCAACCTGTTATCTCAGGGGCATGCCCTTTCTGCTGCAGCTCAGGGGGCGTGTCTTTTCTGCTGCAGCTCAGGGGGGCGTGTCTTTTCTGCTGCAGCTCTCTCCCTGTCACAGCTCAGGAGGCAGTTGAAGGATGGAACTGAGTGCGTGCGACCACCTCAGAAAGGTGGACAGAGAAATACGAAAGAAACCAGACAGCAGGTGGCGCTATACAGATACATTTTATTGAATAACTCATTGGTTATCCTAAATTTTTAATTACATGCAATTACAAAACTATTCAGATCCAGGCGCTGGTTTGTGAACTGCAGAATATTTTTCATGGCACAATCCCTTTAAGTATCAATAATAGTATTTATTTTTATTAAACCTTTTTTTGCCCACCCAACCCGATTTCTAATGGGCTACAAGGGGAGCGCGGACTTGTCTTTTACTCTTGGACTTAGATTCTACAAATAATATTTCTTATTTTTTTCCATCTGCATACAGCGCTCTCCAGGTCCGCGCCGGCCAAACCTCAGCCTGATCTAATTTGTGATTTAAATGATATTCATAAGAAAAAATTGGAGATTTAAAAATTTCAATTTTCTCATCAGAAACCCACAGGAAATTTGCGCCGAGAGAGGGCAGAGAGTGGATCACAGACGTGTCAGGAGCGCGGCGCAGGTTACGTCGTTACGCGCTTTCCACATAAAATCTCTTCCAAAGGGAAGACGGGAGGGCGGGGAGGATTTGGTTTCTTGACTGTAATGATTTCTGACATGGAAACAGAACGGCACAAAGGCTCAGACATGATATCATATTAAAGACCGTGTCCTGTACGAAATACGCACTTGGCAGCGGCGACGGCCCCCGGAACAATATAGAACGGGAAAATGTATAATAAGGTCCTTCAAGAAAACCTATAGGCTTATGGCATCTGGCATAAGACAGGACATTGTCCCAATACACGGGGATCATCGCCCCTAAAGGGAAACGCCTCAGAGAGGTGCGCGCTCCAAAGTCGCCATCTGCGAAAATACTTTAGTTGGCAATGATCCGGCAGTGATCATAAGATCATAATGTATCATAGGAATGCTCAGGCAGACTTGTCTATATACTTCTCGTAGTCTTTAACAGACCTAATAGACCAGACTAGTATTGGAATAATGGATTATCACTCTGCTTGCTGTCAGTGAATGGGAAACTGAAACCTCTACATATATTAGGCTCTGTTCGCATCACATTTGGAGCCTGGATTTGGCGTATACCATAGTCTATACCATAGACCAGGGATGGCCAACCTGTGGCCCTCCAGCTGTTGTAAAACTACAGTTCCCACCATGCCCTGCTGTAGGCTGATAGCTGTAGGCAATCTTTGCATGCTGGGAGTTGTAGTTTTGCAACAGCTGGAGAGACGCGGGTTGGCCATCCCTGCCCTAGAGCGCCAGTCACCCTACATAGGCCAAAAGAGTGTCCTTTAGGCAAGCCGATATATGTCGATATATATTTTTATTTCTAAGGCTATTCAATATAAAGGTATAAAGACAAAAATTGTATACAGCCTATGAGCGTCATATCCCTCTGTCTGCCTATGGCAGGGATGTCAAACTCGTGGCCCTCCAGCTGTTGCAAAACTACAACTCCCATCATGCCTGGGCATACTACGGCTATCAGGGAATGCTGGGAGTTGTAGTTTTGAAACAGCTGGAGGGCCATGAGTTTGACATCCATGGCCTATGGAGTGGGATACCTTGCAGCCGTCCCCTCAGCGTATACCTCTGACAGAAGCTCCAAACACGAGGTGAACAAACGAATATATCTCGCTACAATCAGGTCCGATCTAGGAACAGCGACGACCCCAGATTGATATATTTTATCTGCAGTGATACATTGTAACAAGTTATCAAGTCAAGGATAAAATCAGGCTGGAAACGGTCGTGTGCATGAGGCCTCAGACAGATTTTCCTGCAGGTTTTTCAGCCAAAGTCAGAAGTGGCTTCAAATGGAATCAGAAATATAAAGGAAGGCCTTGTGGATCCACCTCTGACTCTGGATGAAAAACGTGCAGGAAAATCTGCCTCAAAACTTCCACCAAAAAACCCTGGGTAGGTTTTCGGATGCGTTTTTTTATTCTGATACAGTTTTTGATTCTTCCCATTTCAACGGGAAGTTTGCATGCGGAATCTACAACAAGAATGAACACGTCACTTTTTTCCACACTGCAGTTTTTAAAACCGTGGGTGACAAAAACAGTGCAGTGTGAATTGGCAAGCGCTTTTCCCATTGAAATGAAGGGAGATGATTTGCAAGCGCTTTTGGTGCCGTTTTGGGGTGCAGAATCTGCACCAAAATACACAGAAGAAACTCCGTTTGAACATACCCTAAGGATAGGTCCATCGCAAATCTTCTGGCAGATTCCTCTACAAATCCCACAGTGAATCTGTTGCAAAATCTGCATGTGTCAAATGTAGATTTTGCTTTGAATTTCAAAGTGGATTTTTTTAAGTCAATTTCTGCCACTTTGCTGCTACCGTGTTCCCCTGTGGATTCTCCGTCCACGAACCTGATATAAAACCTGCAGCGCGTCTATTCCCGTGTACATAGCCGCGCTCGTTAGCGATTAAACAGCACAGCAGCACAGATCCCTCTCCTGTCCTCATAGTTTGTTACAATGTATCAGGGCAGATAAGATGCATCAGTCTGGAGTGTTTACCTCACTGGATACAATTGTAGTGAACCCTGAGTATTAGGTCTGATGGAGTTTCCAGCTTCAGAATTTTAAGCAAAGATGTTTCTGTTCACTGACAGCATGCAGGCATCCTAAAAATGATGAAAAATTGAATTAAAAGTCTATTAAAAAGTTGCCCAGCTTTTTATTATATGACGATTAAGCTTTTTTTTTTTCCTGCATCACCGAGAGCAAAGCAGGCTAAAAGTTCTGTAGAAATCTCCTCCGATACTTCCGTGACCTCAATAATACAATCCGCAGCAGATTTCGCTCCGTGGCCTCTGGTTGCCCCGACCCTACAGCCTTGGAAAACAACACGCCTTTGGGAAGAGAATGTAGAAGGCTCGGTAATAAGTAGGAAGGGTCTTGGGATCTCCTGCTGGATCATGTAATAAACTCTTAATGATAAAAGGCTTTGTGTTTAATAAGGACATTAACTCATTAAGGGATCTGGATTCCCACAGCCGCCGACGTCCTCGTACTTACACGTTTCCTGTAATTTGGATTTTTCTTAAAACAGCGTTTTTAGGCACGGGATCGGCTTGTAAAATAATAAATTATATGTTATGTGTAATTCTGTGGCTTCAGCTATTCATTTACCGGAGACAATGTTACACACCCACGTACAATGGCCGTACTGTGTCTTTAAACGTCATGGGCTCCGCTATTTCAGCACAATTACAGTTTCCGAAATTGCCTGTAAAAGTGGACCCTCGGTGGTGGCATGATATGCAGTCCCTTTTATAAACAGTTACAGAACGCTGCCACCTAGTGGACATTTCATAGCGAAGTTTCCACAATTTTCTTAAAGGGGTATCCCGATCTGGCCATTTATGACATATCGATTGGTTATGCTATAAATGTCCCACCTTTGGGACCAGCTCCTATCATAAGAACAGGGACCCGATGTGAATGAAGAGCACAATGGCGCCCCCTAGATGGTCAACTGAAGTGCAAACCTGGGGGCAAAAATGCCTTCCCATATTTGCCCCCCATCAGTAACCCCTCCAAGCCAATCAGCACAGCGGAGAAGGGTCACATGACTCCATTCCTTTCAGTCCTAACCTCAGTGGGTGCCTTGCAAGAGGGAGGGGTGCATTATATATTCACTACTCCTCGATGGCTCTTTAGGGGCCAATTTTTGGGCAAAAAACTCTGCATCCACCACTCAGCTTTGATAGGACATTGTATGATAGCTCTAAAACGTGATGACTGGGTTACCCTTAAAATATGATCTGGTAACTTTTATGTAAAGACGCTGATCAAAATTAAAGGGGTGATCCATGCAAAACTGGTAAGGGGCTTAGGGGGGAGTGGGGCAGCATGAATCCCTGTGTCCTGCTCCGCCCCCTCAGCATATATTGTATTGGTTTTGCTGGTGTGCTCCTTTAGATTAGTTTGGTGCATTTACACACCAGTTCTGGAGACAAAATATCTGATTACCTGGTGGAATCCCCTAAAGGTTATCAGAGGTTGTCGACCTTTGACCTGTTTACTAAACCCCGGGATAAAGCTAAACCTTGTGCTACCTGATAGATGACATAGTACACATATGTAGATAATAGTGGCATGTTCTATCTCACCAGTGTACTGCGACCCCTCCATCACCCCCTCGAGGGTCCGACTGTCTGTACACATCAAATAGAGAGGCCTTTAGACTGCTGTCATATTGATGGAAGTTGGCACCTTCTGGAAGACCCCACAGATTGTGGAGCATCGTCGGAATCGGCAGGATCGGCCAATTAGATTGTAATCTACATAAGGGAAGGACTATATTCCCTCGTTACCCCAATGATAAGCTGGTCACACTGTATCTGCTGAGATCCCCAGTGATCGACTGATCTGTGTTCAGTTTCCCTGCAGTGCCTCCACAGGACAGATGGAGAATTACATGGTATCCACTGAACTCAGTGGGCTGTCTGTGTAATGTATGGACAGACTGGGTCCTCCAGATAGAGAAACACTCTTTGTAAGAGCTCATTAATGGACCCCTATAAATCCAATCAATGTCTTCCTTAAAGGGTTTTCTGGGAATAAAATATTGATGACCTATTTGCAGGATAAGTCCTCAGTATCTGATTGGTAGGGGGTCTGACCCTCACCGATCAGCTACTGCTAGGCCAGTGACGTCATGTTCATTGGGCTCAATCCCATTCAAGATAATGAGCTGCAATACCAAGCACGCCCACTATACAATGGACGGCGCTGTGCTTGGTAAGCTTAGAGGAGACGGCGGTGCTCACCGGAGTCCCATGGTCTCTTCCAAGAGCTGATCGCCAGGAGCTAGACTCCCACCCATGACATACTGATGACCTATCCTGAGAAAAGGCCTTCAATATCCAACTCCCACGAAAACCCTTTAATATTTTGGGAGCCACAGGCTGAAATCCGAGCAGTCAGTCCCCTGTCTCCAGCTGCTGTCCAAAAAACCACGGCTGGACTGTTACTACGGAACCATCATGTTTAGCCAACTGACATATTGGTACTTGTAGTCCCACCCCAGCTGTAGAAACCGCAACCTAAAGCGACCGGGACAAACTAAAGCCGACACAAAATACTATTGTGCTTTTTTTTTTTTTTTTTTTCTTCTTTTTTTGCAAATGCAATTTTGAGGCGACGCAGGAGTTTATTTTTACAGTTTGCGGGTAACTTCAGGTCCATTTAAGTGTAAAAACAGAGCAGGACGGCCGGTGAGTAAGACACAACATAGGACAGGGAACCGTGGCGGCGGCCTCCATACATAAAGGGGGGAATTGTTCTGTCTCGAGTCTTTGTTTATTTAGTAATATTTGACATGCGGCGAGCAAAATGTGTTGCTTTCTTTCAGTCTGCGCTATAGGACGCATGGCACTCGTCAGCCGTCTCACGAGGAACGTGCCAGATCTGCTTCATTCCCTGGACCTCAGTCAGGCCTGATCCTAATGGAGACATGAACCCATATTGTTCCAATTGATAAAGGGGATATTCACACATGGAGGCGCTGATGCATTTTTGAACCCCCCCCCCCCAGTCCTCCAAAAAATAAAAATAAAAACTTTGGTGCATTTTAAAAGTGTTTCTGGATATAAATCTTAGTCTTTCTTCTCCAAGTCTAAAGTTCTCCAACTTTCTAATACTTTATGTTTCAGTTCCTGACCTTTTTCAACAGCTCTGCTTGCTGTCATTTTAAAGGGATTGCGCACCTTGGGCAAAACCACCCCTCCTGTGCACCTAGGCCACCAGACGGATGAATGTGATGTCACATGGCCCAGGAAAAGCTAGAGAAGGCTGCGCCACCACTGCGAGCCCCGGTGCCTTCTCAAACAGCTGACTGGTTTTCAGAAAATGCCACTAAAAAGGAAAACAGTCTGAAAGAACACAAGCAGTTTTCATGGGTTTTTTTTTAGCTGCCAGACATTATATTGTCATAGAGAAAACCCTCAACCATAAGCCTTATTAGTTAATAGACTTAATACCTACGGAAAATTGTCAAAGTAAATCCAAACCGTGTCAGAGAGGCAGTACTATCTGTACCTACATCATATATATAGAGAGACAGGAAGGCAGTACTATCTGTACCTACATCATTTATATAGATAGACAGTGAGGCAGTACTATCTGTACCTACATCATTTATATAGAGAGACAGGGAGGCAGTACTATCTGTACCTACATCATTTATATAGAGAGACAGGGAGGCAGTACTATCTGTACCTACATCATTTATATAGAGAGACAGGGAGGCATTACTATCTGTACCTACATCATATATATAGAGAGACAGGGAGGCAGTACTATCTGTACCTACAGCATTTATATAGAGAGACAGGGAGGCAGTACTATCTGTACCTACATCATTTATATAGAGAGACAGGGAGGCAGTACTATCTGTACCTACATCATTTATATAGATAGACGGGGAGGTAGTACTATCTGTACCTACATCATTTACAGGGAGAGACAGGGAGGCAGTACTATCTGTACCTACACCATATATATAGATAGACGGGGAGGCAGTACTATCTGTAACTTCATCATTTACAGGGAGAGAGAGGGAGGCAGTACTATCTGTACCTACATCATTTACAGAGAGGCAGTACTATCTGTACCTACATCATATATATATATAGAGAGAGAGAGAGAGAGAGGGGGGGAGGCAGTACTATCTGTACCTACATCATTTATATAGAGAGACAGGGAGGCAGTACTATCTGTACCTACATAATTTATATAGATAGGCAGGGAGGCAGTACTATCTGTACCTACATCATTTACAGGGAGCGACAGAGAGGCAGTACTATCTGTACCTACATCAATTACAGGGAGAGACAGGGAGGCAATACTATCTGTACCTACATAATATATATATATAGAGAGAGAGAGAGAGAGAGAGAGAGAGAGGGAGGCAGTACTATCTGTAACTACATCATTTCTACAGTGTATAGTTTTTAAAGGGACAAAAAGAGGCGTAACTTGTAGTCCTGGGCTCCAATGCAAAATCTGTAACAGGACCCCCACCTACCATGTGCCATTTATGATACTGTCTATAGGCCCACACAGCCACCAGTGCCTGATGTAAGTGCCACCTCTGCACCCCCTACAGCTCTGCCCGTGGGGTTGGCTGACAGCTCCAGTATAATGCCTTCCCTCTTTGACATGTACATCCATATGTGTGACCAATATCCTCTGATGATTACCTTGCTTAAAGGGGCGTTACACCTAAAGTCAACCATAAAATAGAATTCTCTGTAATTTACATGCTGCAGAGATTGATTTAATGCAAAGCAACAAGACTTTCATGGTGGTTCCCAGGGCTGAGCTGTGAATTCTGATGGACATCGCTTAATGTGGCACCTTAGGGTTGCGTCCCCAGCAGACTGGGGTATTTGCACGGATAGGGCACTGCGTCTGCTCTCAGACTAATCTAATTTAATGAGGTTTAGTTGGGCTGAGCAAATATCAGATAAAAGAGACACCTTTAATTATCGCTCATTAATACCTGCTAGTAATCTCGGGGCACGTATGGCACACATAGGGATCCATACATCAACACAAGGAGCCTGGGATGTCTCTGCTTAATTACCAAACCCAGACTGCAATAAAACAGCTAATTATCTTCACTCGATACCTGTACATCATACTGTGGGGGGCGCCACCTGACAAATATGAAGAGCCTCGGCTGGTTCTAATAGCAATGGCCAGTGGAACACATGGCAAGAACAGAAGGGTCCTGGAAGCTGAGAAATGTGGAGCCCAGAGTCCTTATTCTGTTGGGCAATGGAGCCATGTTGGGGGGTTACCTCTTTTTGCTGAGGACCACCTTCTGAACTGTGACCATGATTACAAGTTACACCATTTATGCAGCCCCCCCCCCCCCCCCCCACTCTAAACTACCACTCTAGTTGCAAACTCATATCTTACTTATAGGAACTATCTGGTGTCATTGTTTTGTTTGGGTTCTATATACTACTGGCAATGTTACAAAGGAACTGTGTGATACTATGACAACACTGCCATAATAGACATGTGCCTGTATTATTTATATAAAAGACAGGGAGGCAGTACTATCTGTACCTACAGCATTTATATAGAGACAGGGAGGCAGTACTATCTGTACCTACAGCATTTATATAGAGACAGGGAGGCAGTACTATCTGTACCTACATCATTTATATAGAGAGACAGGAAGGCAGTACTATCTGTACCTACATCATTTATATAGAGACAGGGAGGCAGTACTATCTGTACCTACAGCATTTATATAGAGACAGGGAGGCAGTACTATCTGTACCTACATCATTTATATAGAGAGACAGGAAGGCAGTACTATCTGTACCTACATCATTTATATAGAGAGACAGGGAGGCAGTTCTATCTGTACCTACATCATTTATATAGAGAGACAGGGAGGCAGTTCTATCTGTACCTACATCATTTATATAGAGAGACAGGGAGGCAGTACTATCTGTACCTACATCATTTATATAGAGACAGAGAGGCAGTAATATCTGCACCTAGATCATTTATATAGAGAGACAGGGAGGCAGTACTATCTGTACCTACAGCATTTACAGGGAGAGACATGAAGGCAGTATTATCTGTGCCTACATCATTTATAGAGAGAGACAGGGAGGCAGTGCTATCTGTACCTACATCATTTACAGGCAGATACAGGAGGCATTACTACATGTACCTATATGATTTACAGGGAGAGACAGGGAGGCAGTACTATCTGTACCTACATCATTTATAGAGACAGGGAGGCAGTACTATCTGTACCTACATCATTTATATAGAGAGACAGGGAGGCATCACTATCTGTGCCTACATCATTTATATAGAGAGACAGGGAGGCAGTACTAACTACCTACAGCATTTACAGGGAGAGACAGGGAGACAGTACTATCTGTACCTACATCATTTACAGTGACAGACAGGGAGGCAGTACTATCTGCACCTACATAATTTATATAGAGAGACAGGGAGGCAGTACTAACTGTACCTACAGCATTTACAGGGAGAGACAGGGAGGCAGTACTACATGTACCTACATAATTTACAGGCAGATACAGGAGGCAGTACTACATGTACCTATATGATTTACAGGGAGAGACAGGGAGGCAGTACTATCTGTACCTACATCATATATAGAGAGAGACAAGGAGGCAGTACTATCTGTATCTACATCATTTACAGGGAGAGACAGGGAAACAGTACTATCTGTACCTACATCATTTACAGAAAGAGAAAGGGAGGCAGTACTACATATACCTATATCATTTACAGGGAGAGACAGGGAGGCAGTACTATCTGTACCTACATCATTTACAGAGAGAGAGACAGGGAGGCAGTACTATCTGTACCTACATCATTTATATAGAGAGACAGGGAGGCATCACTATCTGTGCCTACATCATTTATATAGAGAGACAGGGAGGCAGTACTAACTGTACCTACAGCATTTACAGGGAGAGACAGGGAGACAGTACTATATGTACCAACATCATTTACAGTGACAGACAGGGAGGCAGTACTATCTGCACCTACATAATTTATATAGAGAGACAGGGAGGCAGTACTAACTGTACCTACAGCATTTACAGGGAGAGACAAGGAGGCAGTACTACATGTACCTACATAATTTACAGGCAGATACAGGAGGCAGTACTACATGTACCTATATGATTTACAGGGAGAGACAGGGAGCCAGTACTATCTGTACCTACATCATATATATAGAGAGACAGGGAGGCAGTACTATCTGTATCTACATCATTTACAGGGAGAGACAGGGAAGCAGTACTATCTGTACCTACATCATTTACAGAAAGAGAAAGGGGGGCAGTACTACATATACCTATATCATTTACAGGGAGAGACAGGGAGGCAGTACTATCTGTACCTACATCATATATATAGAGAGACAGGGAGGCAGTACTATCTGTATCTACATCATTTACAGGGAGAGACAGGGAGGCAGTACTATCTGTATCTACATCATTTACAGGCAGATACAGGAGGCATTACTACATGTACCTATATTATTTACAGGGAGAGACAGGGAGGCAGTACTATCTGTACCTACATCATTTATATAGAGAGACAGGGAGGCAGTACTATCTGTACCTACATCATTGATATAGAGAGACACGGAGGCAGTACTATCTGTACCTACATCATTTACATGGTGAGACAGGAGGCAGTACTTCATGTACCTATATCATTTACAGGTAAGCAGTACTATGCTTGTACATTTCAACTACAGGAAGAGGCATGAAGGCAGTACTGCAGTAGTACCAGTGCCTAACAGTTTTGTACTGGGCCTCTTAGCAAAGTGCCCAACACATTACACTGAATCCTCAGTATGAAGAAGGTGGTATACAGATAATTCTCACAATGCACAGGAGACAATACAGGTACAGGGGGGTAACACAGAGCATAAATATTTGCTGCAGTTTAGCTACAATTTTCCTAATTTTTCTGCCCTGCCCGGTGGCAGTAACCGGTCTTCGCCGCCCTGTTAAGGCTCAGTTTCTAAAATGGACCCAGATATCAGAGGGCGACTCATTACTAAAGATACAGCCATTAATCAGGCTTAAACAAAGGTCACTGGTCTAGAAGTGGGCAGATAAGCGGCCACCGGTGTGTGTCCCAGATAACTTATCTCCTAAAGCAGAAAAAAACACTAACTTCTTCAAAAAACCCAAATAAAGTTAAAATCAGGTAACAGGGTGGCGCTGCGGGTATACACCGCGGCTGTGATCAATCACCTGGTGTGTGTTTTACGCTGACGTCTCATAAACAGGGGGCTTAGTGCAGACATACAACTTAGCACATGGACAATCCCATAACATAAATTCTGCCCCGTGTTTAGGAATGGGGGCTCGGTGTGGGGTCACCGCGGCGGTAATATTATATCAAACCTATAAATCATACTGCAATCATGTCTGGAGGTCATCAATATCTGTCTGACAACCCTTGGAGTCACCATTGCAGCACCTACAGGGGTTGTCACTTGGCTTTTCCAGACGCCTGAATGGCAAAACCGCCGCACCTCTGAGGAAGCCAGGAAAGCTGGGTGACAACCTCTAGTGATGGCCTGGGTATACCTTACCCCTCCCCTCCAGATTCCTATTCAGGACTCCAGAAAAGCTGAGTGATAACCCAGGTGCACACTGTACCGGCCGCCATATTTTTTAGACACCTAGCTTTCCCAGGAGCAGATACAAGACGATTCTAGCTGGCACTGGCAACCTATAGGGCAGGTGGCCACGCCCCCAGATTTGCTTTTTACAGAGTGGATTGTGGTTTAACCCCTCAGGCCCTGGACAGCTGTTCCATGCAGATTAATGAAGCAGGCTTCAAAGGCCAACCCCGCCAGGGTCACAAGGGCTCTTTGTGCCTCTTTGCCCCCTGCAGGGCCAGAAGAAATGCCCGGGATCTTTCTATTAGCTTTTCCCCAGATCTACCACATCCCTATTAGCTACGCATTACAATGGTGTCCACTTCAGCACATTCATCGCCCTCCTCATTACCCGCCATGTATTCCTGAAGGGTTATCTGCCGCGTTACCGCTGACAACCCCCTAAAGGGTTATCTGCCGCGTTACCGCTGACAACCCCCTAAAAGGTTATCTGCCGCGTTACCGCTGACAACCCCTAAAAGGTTATCTGCCGCGTTACCGCTGACAACCCCTAAAAGGTTATCTGCTGACAACCGGCCGTGCAGGATACCCACACCTCTATCTGTCACCACAAGCACCGTTCAAGACTGGAGCAGATGAAAATCACATGGACTGTTATAAATGTCCGCTGCTGTGAGGAGGCGTCGGGGGCCTCGTACCTCCTGGACCCCCAGAACACAGGGACGCTGCATCTCTCAACACCTATGACGAGGCCAAAGCCGGGAGCGGGTCCAAATGACGGACAGACTGATACGTCTCCGCTTTTGTGTCCATTCATGTGTTTGGCTCCAAAACTGCAACTTGAATGGGTCCGTGATCCGTCGGCAGCGCAAAAAAACTACAAGTTCTCCTTTTTCGTGGTACAGAAACTCTGTAGTGCTTCCATGGGGTTCCGTGCCGCCGCACTTTCCGGATTGCGGACCCATTCAAGTGAATGGGTACGCATCCGTGCTGCGGTGCACAAACGGCCAGGGACCCGTATATTGCGGGCCCGCTGATAAAGAGCCGTAATACGGGCATTAGCCGACAACGGTTGTGTGCATGAGCCCTAAAGCAAGAAAAAAAAAAAAAAAACAGATGGGCGAGGAAAAAGTTGTCAGAAAATATGGTGGTCAGAACATCTGCCACATGTGTTTTCTAAAGGGGCGCGGCTAATAAATCGCAACATTGTTACCAATGTATCCACTCATCAGCAAGATCATGGAATCCATCAGTTGACAGGCGCGAATCCACTGTAGATTTGGCGACACAACGGTTACGATAAATGTTGTACGCGGACACCCAGAGTCTCTAACAAGATCCCACCAATGTCCAGTCCACCTCACAGGCCACAGGACCGCAGCCCCATCCATCGCTCTATAGATTGCAAGCTCTTTGGCCGAGGCTTCAAGCCTCACCCAGAACTGGAGTCAGATACATAAATAACACGACAACTTATAGAGTGATTACCGCAATTACATAGAAATGTTCCCTGCCAGACGAGCGCACCTCGGGGCCCCGGGGCGTCTGTCGTTTGGAGCCCAGGTTGTAACAAGTTGTTGCACATTATTAATATGCAGATGTGAATTATAAAGTGTGTGAACCATAATAGATGTATAATGTCCGGCACCCCAGCTACATGATCGGGGAGGTCACACACAATGTCCATACATGTCCTAACCGTGTACTCATATAGGTAAGTGGCCACCACATGTCCTAACCGTGTACTCATATAGGTAAGTGGCCCCAACACGTCCTAACCGTGTACTCATATAGGTAGGTGGCCCCAACACGTCCTAACCGTGTACTCATATAGGTAGGTGGCCCCAACACGTCCTAACCGTGTACTCATATAGGTAAGTGGCCCCCACATGTCCTAACCGTGTACTCATATAGGTAGGTGGCCCCAACACGTCCTAACCGTGTACTCATATAGGTAAGTGGCCCCCACATGTCCTAACCGTGTACTCATATAGGTAGGTGGCCCCAACACGTCCTAACTGTGTACTCATATAGGTAAGTGGCCCCCAACAAGTCCTAACCGTGTACTCATATAGGTAAGTGGCCCCCAACAAGTCCTAACCGTGTACTCATATAGGTAGGTGGCCCCAACATGTCCTAACCGTGTACTCATATAGGTAGGTGGCCCCAACATGTCCTAACCTTGTACTCATATAGGTAAGTGGCCCCCAACAAGTCCTAATTGTTTACTCATATAGGTAAGTGGCCCCAACTTGTCCTAACCGTGTATTCATATAGGTAGGTGGCCCCAACATGTCCTAACCGTGTACTCATATGGGTAAGTGGCCCCCAACAAGTCCTAACTGTTTACTCATTTAGGTAAGTGGCCCCCAACACGTCCTAACCGTGTACTCATATAGGTAAGTGGCCCCAACACGTCCTAACCGTGTACTCATATAGGTAAGTGGCCCCAACACGTCCTAACCGTGTACTCATATAGGTAAGTGGCCCCAACACGTCCTAACCGTGTACTCATATAGGTAAGTGGCCCCCACACGTCCTAACCGTGTACTCATATAGGTAAGTGGCCCCAACACGTCCTAACCGTGTACTCATATAGGTAAGTGGCCCCCACACGTCCTAACCGTGTACTCATATAGGTAAGTGGCCCCAACACGTCCTAACCGTGTACTCATATAGGTAAGTGGCCCCAACACGTCCTAACCGTGTACTCATATAGGTAAGTGGCCCCAACACGTCCTAACCGTGTACTCATATAGGTAAGTGGCCCCAACACGTCCTAACCGTGTACTCATATAGGTAAGTGGCCCCAACACGTCCTAACCGTGTACTCATATAGGTAAGTGGCCCCAACACGTCCTATCATACAACTTTCCCTTTTGCATGGGACTGTCCACTCCTTTATGTAAGTGCCCCTCCCCCACACCTGACCCCTTTATTACACTACTGTACACTTTTTAGTGACCCCCCCCCCCCCCCATGTCCAGTCATACAGGACCTTCCACTTCTATATGAAATTAACCCTTACATGTCCAATCATCTAAATGACCTCTTTCATACAGCACTGTCCACTTCTATATGGTATTAACCCCCACATGTCCAATCATAAGACTGACCCTTATATGCAGGATTAACCCTCACATGTCCCATCACACGGATGACCCCTTTAGTGCAGGGCAGTCCACTTCTGTCTGTAGTTAACCCCCACACAGCCAGTCATGAGACTGACCCCTGAAATATAGCACAGCCCCCCACTTCCATAGGTAGGTACTCCCTCCACACATCACATGAAAGACCCTCTAACATAGGACAGTCCATATGTGAATGAGCCCCTCTGCCCCCACACCAGCAGCCATGACTGAGGACACCTCCAGGTGGTGGTCTGCAGACTTACCTTCAGTCCGGTGTCCCCCAATGTCCAGCAGCACAAGGATCAGCATGGAGGACCAGGCGCATCCCCGCCGCTGCCTGCCCGGGCACATCCCTGAGGTCCTGCCGCAAGTCCTCCGCAGAGCCGGAATTCTGGGTCCCTGTGGCCCCTGGGATGCCCTGCTCGGGTGCGGGCAGCTTGCAGAGCTCCGGGGGCTGCACACCGCCTCTCTGCTGATGGAGACTGTGAGGGGTCGGAGCTGCTGCTGCCTCCTCTGCCCAAACTTTCTCAGCCCCCCTTCACTTGTCACTTTCCAAACTGCGGAGCGGAGGGAGCAGAGCGCGCAGCGCCACCTGGCGGCCGCTCCCCCTCACGGCAGCTCCGGCTCCAGCACCATCAACAGCGCCAAGGGAAATGGAAACCATCAGCAGGGAAAGGAAAATGTAACAAAGTAGTGATGTGGGAACCTCTAGATACTGGCTTTAGAGTGGATGGTGCCCGGGCCGTGTGTTATATGGTATGATGGGTGTATCAATAAGGCTAAGTTCACACCTGCGTTATCAATTCCGTTTTTCTACAGTTTCATAGGAGTGCCTGAAAAATTGCAACTGGGACACCAACCCACTGATTAGACGAGACGATAATTTAGGTGCCTACACGCGCGTTTTGCTCATTTATCGGGGGATCAGCGGCGCCTTTACGCGGGCAGATTGTGGGACCGATTATATGGGCATCTAAGTCCATCTGATAGTCCGGGGCGCTACCTGTGCGGCCACGCTGGGCTCATCCTGTTATCTGTCGCAGCAGTGGCATTGCGGTATTTCACATTAGATTGTGAGGTGACAGTGCGGATTACAGCAGCCGCAGCTCTTATATCAACAGCCCACTGTTTGCTGATCCCTGTGACCTCTGGGGGCTCAGGGCAGCGGTCGGGGGTCTCTACGCATAGTATGTATATAGGGCGGAAAGCAGAGGGTCGTCCCTGAGCTGCCCCCAAACCATGCTTTACATTCTAACATCACACCATTATACCTCACATGTCATCTCCAAGATAGATGGACTGATAGATAATCAATAGATATGAGATAGACCAATAGTATAGAGAGATAATCGATAAGAAATTCCACGGCACATCCAAGCAGTAAAAGAAAAGTCACTGCTTGAGAAAGGTCCCAGCATTGGAGCGAAACGTCGCTGTCTGGTGAATAAAGTATCTACCTTGGATGTGCCGGGGAATTTCTTATCTATTTGATATTTCGGGGGTGGATCGTCCCTACAGCCGCTGGCCCCCCGCATCTACAAGCTTAACTGCTGTGCTGTCCAGACTTTGTATCTTCTTTTTAGATAGATAGATAGATAGATATTAGATAGATAAGAGATGCGGTGCCCCAAATACTCAGCAGTGAGGGAGACTCACTTTAGGAGACTGTCTGATCTCTGCCCAGACTTCACCTCCATGGAGGAGGAAGAGAGACTCTCCATACTGCTGGGGGAAGAGGAGAACACAGCGGCCACAGCAGCACAATATATTACTGCCTGCCATAGACTGAGAGGAGCCTGATATACCATGGACTCCTATACCCCCACCCTGGACGTGTCCCCATCCCCCAACCCTACCCAATTATTTCCCACTTACCTTGGCAATGCTACAATGTATTTAGTCCTGCCAATAAAGCTGATTTTATAGATAGTTATGCGATAGATAGATAGATAGATAGATAGATAGATAGATCCTGAGCCGGTACAGACTGAGCGCCCACAGCCTGCTCATCGAATCCGGGCGTCACCGACAGAGGTACAAGCCCAGGGAGAGCAGACTGTGCCAGCAGTGTGACCAGGAGGCTGTGGAGGATGAGGCTCATTTCCTGCTGCGGTGCCCCAAATACTCAGCAGTGAGGGAGACTCACCTCAGGAGACTGTCTGATCTCTGCCCAGACTTCACCTCCATGGAGGAGGAAGAGAGACTCTCCATACTGCTGGGGGAAGAGGAGAACACAGCGGCCACAGCAGCACAATATATTACTGCCTGCCATAGACTGAGAGGAGCCTGATATACCATGGACTCCTATACCCCCACCCTGGACGTGTCCCCATCCCCCAACCCTACCCAATTATTTCCCACTTGCTTTGGCAATGCTAAAATGTATTTAGTCCTGACAATAAAGCTGATTTGATTTGATATTAGATAGATAGATAGATATGGGATAGATAGATAGATAGATAGATGATAGATAGATATGGGATAGATATAGATATGAGATAGATAGATAATAGATAGATCGGAGATGGATATAGATACGGGCTGTGGAGCCGCTCTATGGAGGACAGTTCACACTGAAGCTCCGCCTCCTGGGCACTTGCAGGTCCAGATTCTGGCAAAATAAAACTTCACATTTACACTAAGGGCTTGTTCACATACAGGTCCTTCTCAAAAAATTAGCATATTGTGATAAAGTTCACTATTTTCTGTAATGTACTGATAAACATTAGACTTTCATATATTTTAGATTCATTACACACAACTGAAGTAGTTCAAGCCTTTTATTGTTTTAATATTGATGATTTTGGCATACACCTCATGAAAACCCAAATTTCCTATCTCAAAAAATTTGCATATTTCATCCGACCAATAAAAGAAAAGTGTTTTTAATACAAAAAAAAGTCAACCTTCAAATAATTATGTTCAGTTCTGCACTCAATACTTGGTCGGGAATCCTTTTGCAGAAATCACTGCTTCAATGCGGCGTGGCATGGAGGCAATCAGCCTGTGGCACTGCTGAGGTGTTATGGAGGCCCAGGAGGCTACAATGCGGCGTGGCATGGAGGCAATCAGCCTGTGGCACTGCTGAGGTGTTATGGAGGCCCAGGAGGCTTCAATGCGGCCTTAAGCTCATCCAGAGTGTTGGGTCTTGTGTCTCTCAACTTTCTCTTCCCAATATCCCACAGATTCTCTATGGGGTTCAGGTCAGGAGAGTTGGCAGGCCAATTGAGCCCAGTAATACCATGGTCAGTAAACCATTTACCAGTGGTTTTGGCGCTGTGAGCAGGTGCCAGGTCGTGCTGAAAAATGACATCTTCATCTCCATAAAGCTTTTCAGCAGATGGAAGCATGAAGTGCTCCAAAATCTCCTGATAGCTAGCTGCATTGACCCTGCCCTTGATAAAACACAGTGGACCAACACCAGCAGCTGACATGGCACCCCAGACCATCACTGACTGTGGGGACTTGACACTGGACTTCAGGCATTTTGGCATTTCCCTCTCCCCAGTCTTCCTCCAGACTCTGGAACCTTGATTTCCGAATGACATACAACAGTCCAGTGCTGCTTCTCTGTAGCCCAGGTCAGGCGCTTCTGCCGCTGTTTCTGGTTCAAAAGTGGCTTGACCTGGGGAATGCGGCACCTGTAGCCCATTTCCTGCACACGCCTGTACACGGTGGCTCTGGATGTTTCTACTCCAGACTCAGTCCACTGCTTCCGCAGGTCCCCCAAGGTCTGGAATCGGCCCTTCTCCACAATCTTCCTCAGGGTCCGGTCACCTCTTCTCGTTGTGCAGCGTTTTCTGCCACACTTTTTCCTTCCCACAGACTTCCCACTGAGGTGCCTTGATACAGCACTCTGGGAACAGCCTATTCCTTCAGAAATTTCTTTCTGTGTCTTACCCTCTTGCTTGAGGGTGTCAATGATGGCCTTCTGGACAGCAGTCAGGTCGGCAGTCTTACCCATGATTGCGGTTTTGAGTAATGAACCAGGCTGGGAGTTTTTAAAAGCCTCAGGAATCTTTTGCAAGTGTTTAGAGTTAATTAGTTGATTCAGATGATTAGGTTAATAACTCGTTTAGAGAACCTTTTCATGATATGCTAATTTTTTGAGATAGGAATTTTGGGTTTTCATGAGCTGTATGCCAAAATCATCAATATAATAAACCAATAAAAGGCTTGAACTACTTCAGTTGGTGTGTAATGAATCTACAATATATGAAAGTCTAATGTTTATCAGTACATTACAGAAAATAATGAACTTTATCACAATATGCTAATTTTTTGAGAAGGACCTGTATACGGTCCATATGCAGAACCATTCATTTCAATGGTTCTGCAAAAAAAACGCAATGTACTCTGTATGCATTCCGTATTTCCGTATTTCTGTTCCGTTGAAAGATAGAACATGTCCTATTATTGCCCGCAAATCACGTTCCGTGGCTCCATTCAAGTCAATGAGTCCGCGAAAAAAACGGGACACATACGGAAATGCATCCGTATATCTTCCGTATCCGTTCCGTTTTTGCGGAACCATCTATTGAAAATTTTATGACCAGCCCAATTTTTTCTATGTAAATTACTGTATACTGTATATGCCATACGGAAAAACGGAATGGAATTGGAAACACAACGGAAGCAAAAAACTGATCCGTTAAAAACGGCCCACAAAACACTGAAAAATCCATACGGTCGTGTGAACAAGCCCTACGGCTACATGCACATAAACTTTGTTTGTTTCCGTGTCCGTTCCGTTTTTTTTTGCAGATAGGATGCGGACCCATTCATTTCAATGAGTCCGCAAAAATGTGGACAGCACACCGTGTGCTAACCGCATTCGCGTGTCCGTTCCATAGCCCCACAAACAAATATAACATGTCCTATTCTTGTCCATTTTAGGCTTTGTTACAATGGATCCACAAAAAAAAAAAACGGATGGCATTTGGATGTCATCCTTTTTTTTTTTTTTTTGCGGACCGCAAAACACATACAGTCGCGTGCATGAAGCCTAATCCTGATAATAAAAGCTCCACAGAAGGTACGTTTTCTCGCCCCCCCAGCCCCCACTGAGTGCTGTCAGCAGTTTGTGATGGTCAGTGCTGCTGACAGACTCCCTTAACATCCTGCTTATTAGTCAGTTCTAACAGTCGGACTGTAGAGCGCGGTGTGTGTCTGGTGTGTGGTACAGACTGAGTGTTTCCGTCTGTCCCCCGGTCACCCCGCTGCGCTGTTCTCTGGAATATTCTGGCACGTTATAAATAAATGTTAATAATATTAATGAGCTGTTGGTGAAACGTTTCAGTGCAGCCTCGAGATCGCGGTGAACGCTCACCCGGGAAATGTGCGACTTCTCCTTCCTCCATCCAGTTCTCTACCAGCAGAATGAGCTCCTCGGACTGACACAGTCGGATTTTATGGCCTGGATTTGACTTTGTTAGAGATCCCCCATATGAAATGAGATCATTTTGGCTGCTGCTCTTAGACCTCGTACACCCGGGGACGGATCCCGCGTCCCTTCCAGGCCTCGATACTGCGAGCTCTGAAGATGTATAACCAAACTGACAGAGGGGTAACTCACCGGCCCTGGGGCCCAATGCAAATCTATCCAGGGGCCCCACATCTACCATGTGCCATTTATAATACAGGCGTCTTCTTTCGTGGCAAAGGGGCTTTTTAGCCTCCTCGGGCACCAGGGCCTGAACGCAACTGCTACAGATACATCTTCAGATAGATAGATAGATAGATAGATAGATAGATAATAGATAGATAGATAGATAGATAGATAGATAGATAATAGATAGAATATAGATAGATAGATAGATAGATAGATAGATAGATAGATAGATAGATAGGAGAGATAGATAGATAGATAGATAGATAGATAGATAGATAGATAGATAGATAGATAGATAATAGATGGATAGAACATAGATAGATAGATAGATAGATAGATAGATAGATAGATAGATAGATAGATAGGAGAGATAGATAGGAGAGATAGATAGATAGATAGATAGATAGATAGATAGATAGATAGATAGATATGAGATAGATAGATAGTTTATAGATAGATAGATAGATAGATAGATAGATAGATAGGAGAGATAGATAGATAGATAGATAGATAGATAGATAGATAGATAGATATGAGATAGATAGATAGTTATAGATAGATAGATAGATAGATAGATAGATAGACCTATGGATATAGATAGACAAAAAGACTGCGATAGAAAGAAAGATAGATAATAGATAAATAGATAATAGATTGAAGATAGATAGATAGATTGATAGATAGAGAGATAGATAGATAGATAGATAGATAGACAGTGGCAGTCTGTGTCAGCCTCCATTGCTGGTGCGGTTGTTCACATGATGCGGTGATCTCTCGGATGTGACAGCCGGGACTCGCCGCTCTCTCTCTCTCTCTCTCTCTCTGCTGCAGGTGGAAGTGATTTGCAGACGTGTTTGATGCTTTTATTAGCTGCACATTTCCTGATCCTCCATAGATGAGACGCAGAGAACAGTCCTTTCATTCCATACCTTGCGCTGTATCTGGAGCTCCTTATTAGTAGAAGAGGAGCACCGCCACATGTGAGGGGCCTCCGCCGCCGCCCTACTTACATCTCTAGGTTTCATCAGTTACAACTATTTTAAGACAAACATGACATACACTTCACTGTGCATTATGTATCTCAGCCCATCACGGGTGATACAGTCTACTGGGTGAGTATGTTTCCAGCGTGTAAGGAGTGTAAACCCTGGCACCGCTTATGAATGGACTCTTTTCCTATAGAAATGATGTCTCTGCTGTAATTGTCTATATGGAATGCTCATGTGTGAGTTAAACCTGCAGTATAAACTGTTGTCACTAGAGGTCGCTGTTGTCGCAGAAACTAGAAGCTTATAGAAAGAGCTGCCAGCAGGAAGTGAGTCAGTGTGTGGCTGAGGCCACATGGTAGACAGAGGTCCCCCGTACTAAGAAGATCTAGGCTGGAGGCAGTAAGCAGTTCCTAAGGAAGTGGTCTGACAAAGAGGAGGACTCAGAGAAGATTGTTAAGAGAGCTGCAGCTACAGAGAGACCTTCTAGTGATGACGTGGTTGCAGTAAGCTTCATCTCAGCCCCAATGATATGCAGGGCGAAAAACTTTGGGAACAGTTGGCTGTAGTGCAGGGGACAGACTCTTGGACTTGTGGATGATGGATGTCTTCTGTCTGGCTTCCAGGGTCTGTTAAGATACCTGGCTGAATGAGTTACGCTGAGGTAGGTGTGTGTGTTGTGGTGTCAAAGTGCTGCACCACAATGCTGGCAGGAGCAGTGAGTAGTAGTGCATACAGGAGAGTGATATGCCACCGGGGAAGGAGGTGCAGTTAGATCGTGTCCATCATGGAGGTGTTGCCCTCTAGAGTTATTGGAACCATCAAGTTTATTGTACCTTCCGTGAACAGAAACCATCAAGCATAATGTGCCTTTTTTTCAAAGGTATTATGCAACCGTCGGGTATTGTACCATCTAGTGTGAACTGTGACCATGGAGCTTAATGTACCACTTGACCTCCAGAGGAGCATGAATGGCCTATAAGTCTCCTCACGCCGATTAAGGCGCTCTCTCCCCAAGGAGAGATAGGACCCCCCAAAACTTGACTTCTTTGTAACCATCAAGGAGTTGTGTCTCTGTCTTAGATAGTTTTAAAGTATTTTTTTTTCAAGTTCTTTTAAAGTTTTTTTAAAGGAGAACCTTTAGCCACCTCAAGCAAACCTATCATGAGTGATACAGTTTGTTGGATAGGCATCATCTAACCCTATCATGTGCACTACGGTTGACAACCAATATGGCCGCCATTCCAAGCTTTTCTAGAGCTCTAGTTGGCCACTGATGCCCCGGTGCATATTGCTGTATAATGGCTCACGCACACGACTGTATATGTTTTGCGGTCCGCAAAACAAGGATCCGCAAAAAATACGGATGACGTCCATGTAACATCAGTATTGCATCCATTTTTTGCGAAGCCATTGAAGTGAATGGTTCCACATATGGGCTGCAAAAAAAAAAAAAAACGGAATGGACACGAAAAAAAAAATACGTTGTGCATGAGCCCTAACTAGGTGGGAGCAGCCTTCTCAGTTGTCATCCATCTTGACTGAAGACGCCTTGAAGATTTATCTTTACGGATCCTCCAGAAAGCTCCTGGCAGATCTTGTGTATAGAAGGACGTGTCGAGGTCAAAGGTGCCCGGAGGAATTGTAATCGGCTGTCAGGTCCCGTGATTCAGCTCCAGGACTCTCTGCACTGGTAATAACGGGGTTAATGAGGATTTAAAATCGGCCACGGTTTGTGGTTGGAGTCTTCCTCCCCAGAAGTGGAATCCAAACAATTGCGCCGCATGTCGTCGGTGAGATGACGGGAGCGGCGTCTGGAATCAATTCTCCGCAACATCGAAATAATACCGTTATTTTTAGAAACATATTCCCAGCGGCGAGTGATACATTGTGTCTGCGCCGCCTGATGAACTGACGGAAGACGACTAATTACCACACTGTACATCCATGCCGCGTGTAACGACGTGTGTGGGGGAGGGGCGCGCGGGCGGGGGGGGGGGCAGAACAATGTGTTATTGATCAAGATTGGTTGAGATGGACGTCCCTCTATTAATTTCATCCCGCGCTGCAGAGATCATTCACGAGGAGATCTGGTAGTGATTACATCCATCTCTGGAGGAAACCTAGATGGAGGCCATCAGCAACGCAACGTCTTAAAGGCACAGTGAGCAAAATATAGATTTAAAGGGGAAATAGAGGGCAACTTGACATCCAAGAGACAGTCCCTGCCAGTGACCCCCAGGGGCCACCAACAAGCAGCAGTTCTCACTCATACCCACCGTGGTGGCTTCCAAAGGAGTAGTCTGTGGAAATGATGACGCAGAAGACCCGGGAGCACATCGGTTACCCACAATCATCTGATGAAGTCTCTCTGAGCTATAAACGTTCCCCACATTTATTTAAAGGGGTACTCTGAACATTGGTGGGGTCCTAGCTCTGGCATCCCTCCCGTGGAGTGCGCCCAATATTAGAGTCCACAGAGTACGTCAAAAATAATTGTGCCAAGTAGAATGCCCTCGACACATAGGGCTCCCCTACTGTGACCCCAACAGTAACTGAGCTAACCAGAATGCCCTAATAGTGGTCTGCCATGGTGCCCCCCATTATAATAGTACCACCAACAGCAAGCCCCTACTCTACTGAAAAAACGTTTTCCCTCAGTACAGATCTCACCATTGTTCCCGACTTTAGGACACCCGGACTTCCCAGCAAGTTCCTTAGTCGGTCCATTTAAATCTGGGAAAATGCCGCGTTCCTCATTGTAGAACATTGGGACAATGGCTAACCTATTCAGAACCGCTCCACCTCTCTGACCCCTGCCAACCGGGCCCCTGGAGGACCAGGCCGTTATCCCATTTTTTATCTGCTCTCCCATCACGCGAAGGATATGCATTCGACAAAGCCTGCACTGGCTCCGGTATCCTCCGACACTCCGAACTCGGACATCTCCTCTGATCAATGCTCCCGGTTATTTCATTTTACCCATAAGCTTCACCAATAGCTAATAGATACTAAGAAGCGGGTTACACACTACTGACCAGGTGGTACTATCAGGGGTGCCCAAGCCTTTCTGCTGCCTGAGGCGATAACCTTCCCCATCGAATGCCAATATCTTAACCTAACCCCTTTCCCTTCAGCCCACGGTCCTTCCGCTGCCCCCCTCTTGCCCCTACCTGCTGCTGCCTGAGGCGATCGCCCCACCTGGCCTCATTGGTGCCGCACCCCTGGGTTCTATGTCCCAACACGGCTGCACACAATGTCTCCTGCATCTTCCCCAATGTGCTTTCGCTGCGACTCGGCAGAGGGCGCGCTTTTTAATATTTTTTGGCAATGCCGTAAGCTCAGACCTTTTCGGGAGAAAATACATCTGACTTTGGCTACATACACACGACCGTACGTATTTTGTGGTCCACAAAAAAAAAAAAAAAAATTAATCACATCCGTATGCCATCCGTTTTTTGTTTTTTTTTGAGGATCCATTGTAACAATGCCTAAAGCGGACAAGAATAGGACATGTTCTATTTTTTTTGCGGGGCTACGGAACGGACATACGGATGCGGACAGGACATGGTGTGCTGTCTGCATTTTTTGTGGACCCATTGAAATGAATAAGCCCGCATCTTAGCCGCAAAAAAAACCCGGAACGGACACGGTAACAAACAACATTCGTGTGCATGTAGCCTTTCTCTCAGATTTTTCCTTTCACCCAATACACCAGAGTTCTTTTTACTACACTTATCGGACCTTCCGATCCTTCTCCTTCGCGAATCTGTCGTAAGATACATAGTAAATGCTGCCCGTTCCTCCAGCTCTGTGGACATCCTCTTCTCCACCCTCCATGTCTCAATGAATTCTCACAGGTAAAGAGGCACCGCCACCATCTCTTCATTGACATCTCACCCGGCCTTTATAATCTCACATCATCTCCAGGTAGCGGTGCAAGCGTGAGCAGTGACGGCGTGTGAACGAGTAATGGCGCATGAACAGTTGCTGCTCCAGAAGCTTGCACCTTTACGTGGAGCAGGGGCACAGGTGCAAGATTCTCAGGGCCGGGCAAGATGTCCAGCAAAGGCTGGGGGGGGGCCTCAGAGATGTCCAGAAAAGGCTGGGGGGGGGGGCTCAGAGATGTCCAGAAAAGGCTGGGGGGCTCAGAGATGTCCAGAAAAGGCTGGGGGGGGGGGGGGCTCAGAGATGTCCAGAAAAGGCTGGGGGGCTCAGAGATGTCCAGAAAAGGCTGGGGGGGGGGGGGGGGCTCAGAGATGTCCTGAAAAGGCTGGGGGGGGGGGGCTCAGAGATGTCCAGAAAAGGCTGGGGGGGGGGCTCAGAGATGTCCAGAAAAGGCTGGGGGGGGGGGGCTCAGAGATGTCCAGAAAAGGCTGGGGGGGGGGGCTCAGAGATGTCCAGAAAAGGCTGGGGGGCTCAGAGATGTCCAGAAAAGGCTGGGGGGGGGGGGGCTCAGAGATGTCCAGAAAAGGCTGGAGGGGGGGCGGCTCAGAGATGTCCAGAAAAGGCTGGGGGGGGGGACTCAGAGATGTCCAGAAAAGGCCGGCTGGGGGGGCTCAGAGATGTCCAGAAAAGGCTGGGGGGCTCAGAGATGTCCAGAAAAGGCTGGGGGGGGGCTCAGAGATGTCCAGAAAAGGCTGGAGGGGGGGCGGCTCAGAGATGTCCAGAAAAGGCTGGGGGGGGGGACTCAGAGATGTCCAGAAAAGGCCGGGTGGGGGGACTCAGAGATGTCCAGAAAAGGCTGGGGGCTCAGAGATGTCCTGAAAAGGCTGGGGGGGGGGGGGCTCAGAGATGTCCAGAAAAGGCTGGGGGGGGGGGGGCGGCTCAGAGATGTCCTGAAAAGGGGGGGGGGCGGCTCAGAGATGTCCTGAAAAGGGGGGGGGGGGCTCAGAGATGTCCAGGAAAGGCTGGGGGGCTCAGAGATGTCCTGAAAATGCTGGGGGGGGGGGGCTCAGAGATGTCCAGAAAAGGCTGGGGGGGGCTCATCCCTAGTATCAAACTCTCAGCTCAGCTTTCAACGGAGGTATCAGGTCCATACGGGTTTTTAACCTCTAGATGTAAATAGAAGGGTACTCATTCACAGACAACAAGTAGAGATCTTGAATTTCATGCCGAAAGTGTATTAGAAACATGTGTGATAACTCAGGGGTCTTCACTGAGGGGACATGCGGTTAGATCTGGTCCCTCCCATCTATGGGCACCCATGAAGACCCATTCGTCAGTGCCGTTTCACCCGCTAACCCGGCGTTATAAAGGGATCTCCCACTCATTGACTCCGACGTGGTGTCATGTTCCCTTTAATACTCTTCACACATTAATGCTGTCACATGGTGCCACAAACAGCACATAATGCGGCCCAGCTGTGACATCATCCGCTCCCTCTTTATTTTTCCGATGCAGTCGCTTCACCAACCTCCCGTCCTTATTTTTCTCATTATTTACGTCAATGATCTTATCAAGATGAATGAGGTCTCGAATATTAGTTCATAGAAGCCATAAATAAGAGCAGAGCGCAGCCTGCGCCGCATCTGTCCGACTGAGCCCCGCGGAACTCTCTGATTTTATGTCCCTGAAACCTGTTACCTGACACATGAAACGAGCGCGAGGCCAGAAGTGAGCCCGATGCGGGGGAAAGAGAGCGTAACCATATGTGTGGCCGTCATATAGAGCGCCACATGGACCGGGACTAAGCCACATATACATATATTATCCAAAGGGGGCCGTGTTATAGCAGTTATATTCTTGTACATAGGAGCAGTATTATAGTAGTTATATTATTGTACATAGGAGCAGTATTATAGTAGTTATATTCTTGTACATAGGAGGCAGTATTATAGTAGTTATATTCTTGTGCATAGGAGCAGTATTATAGTAGTTATATTCTTGTACATAGGAGCAGTATTATAGTAGTTATATTCTTGTACATAGGAGCAGTATTATAGTAGTTATATTCTTGTACATAGGAGCAGTATTATAGTAGTTATATTCTTGTACATAGGAGCAGTATTATAGTAGTTATATTATTGTACATAGGAGCAGTATTATAGTAGTTATATTCTTGTACATAGGAGCAGTATTATAGTAGTTATATTCTTGTACATAGGAACAGTATTATAGTAGTTATATTCTTGTACATAGGAGGCAGTATTATAGTAGTTATATTCTTGTACATAGGAGCAGTATTATAGTAGTTATATTCTTGTACATAGGAACAGTATTATAGTAGTTATATTCTTGTACATAGGAGCAGTATTATAGTAGTTATATTCTTGTGCATAGGAGCAGTATTATAGTAGTTATATTCTTGTACATAGGAGCAGTATTATAGTAGTTATATTCTTGTACATAGGAGCAGTATTATAGTAGTTATATTCTTGTACATAGGAGCAGTATTATAGTAGTTATATTCTTGTACATAGGAGCAGTATTATAGTAGTTATATTATTGTACATAGGAGCAGTATTATAGTAGTTATATTCTTGTACATAGGAGCAGTATTATAGTAGTTATATTCTTGTACATAGGAACAGTATTATAGTAGTTATATTCTTGTACATAGGAGGCAGTATTATAGTAGTTATATTCTTGTACATAGGAGCAGTATTATAGTAGTTATATTCTTGTACATAGGAACAGTATTATAGTAGTTATATTCTTGTACATAGGAGCAGTATTATAGTAGTTATATTCCTGTACATAGGAGCAGTATTATAGTAGTTATATTCTTGTACATAGAAACACTATTATAGTAGTTATATTCTTGTACATAGGAGCAGTATTATAGTAGTTATATTCTTGTACATAGGAGCAGTATTATAGTAGTTATATTCTTGTACATAGGAGCAGTATTATAGTAGTTATATTCTTGTACATAGGAGCACTATTATAGTAGTTATATTCTTGTACATAGTAGTTAATATTATAGTAGTTATATTTTTGAACACAGGGGGGCAGTAATATAGTACTTTGATGATGTTTGTTTATAGAGGTAAATCCTTTTTCTAAGATCCTCTTTAATGCTCTGGCCTTTAGTAGTTGTACTGAATAAACTGGTGAATGCAAAGTTACTGATCCCTCCCATAACGCAGCAAGGCCCCTTTCAGTAACATATGCCATGCATGACCACTATCAGGTTACACATGGGAACTGTGTATCCTGAGAACGGTGTTATCTGCGGGCACCATGATCCTGGGACAAGGTATATGCTGTCTGGAGGTTTTCATCATGCAGATATAACGCATTTCACTGGAGTCTGTCACCGTAGGGCAAAAAGTAACACGTTCAGTCTGTTCCTTGAGAGTGTGCAGCATGATGGGGCTCCCACACCTCATTATGAGTTCTCCTCTGCTTTCATCGGATTCATTCTTTATGCCCGGCAATTTTTGGGAAGTTCAGTTCACACGTACCAATTATGCGATTAGAGAAACTTTGCAATTATAGATTATAGGAACCATTGTCTCTGCCACAACATTTACAATGGGAAGAAGTTTTATCACAACTTAAATTTGTAACTTTAAATGCACAAACGTTAACTGGATAAGCGTCATAATGAAGGTGGCTGATAACAGAGAACTATATGTCACATCTACTGGAGGAAAGAGGCCAGAATAGGTTTGGGTTTAAAATAATGACCACAGATTCTATGGAAAATATGTATCTATCATATTGCACTGAATAAACAATAAAAAAAAAAAACTCATTTAAAACGATATAAACAGTTTTGGCCTCTTGCTTCTCCTGATTCCTCTCATGCATTGTCAGTAGGGGGCGCTCTGTCTACTCCAGGTATATCATCTGAGAATTTTTGCCCCTTTTCTTCATTTCTCAATTAAAATCCATACATTCAATGGGAATATAATAGAATGCAGCTAAATCTATATTTTTCAATCCTGTAATAAAAATACATATCCGCCCCTCGCTTATGAATTACATTGTAACCTCCGTAATAAAGCGACCCCCTCCTCCCCCGTCGCCCAGCGCTGAATGCTACAATAAAAATCACTCTATCTTCTTTCCATTGATCAGAACCAGAGGAGAGGAACTGAGCGAGATCTGATAACGAAGATGAAGTCACCGCATACAGATTTTTTTTATTTCCATCGTATTCTTTTTTTTTTTTTTTTTTTTTAGGGCTTTTTTTTTTTTTGGTTTTTTGCTCCAGTCCCTCGCTCGCTGCCCCGGGGATTTCATGTGTTCTGCTCTGCGAGGTTCTGGGTTTGATTATTTTCGCTCTGTAGGCTGGTTAAGGGGGGAAAAGTGCAAACTCGCCGGGTCACAGTCTGTAACGTGAGATCGCTGAAACGTTCTGAAGTTTTATGGGAACGAGAAGGAAACTCTATACAGTTCAAAAGATGGATTTAATGTTGCATCATGTGAAAACAATTGAAGGCCCTTAATCCCGTCCTGCAGCTTTTAATAACGCGGCGACCATCGATCACAAGCAAAAGTCAATTTCATTTGCCTGATTTGACGTACAATTATCCGATGCCCCTCCCCCTATTGCCGGTCCACCGGGGCTGCAGGACACTTACCGTACGCTGGTACTCGCCAAGCCTCGTCTCATCAATCGGTAAAGCCCAACAGGTATGTGCACACAGAGGGCCAGATATATCATTAGGCAAAGTCACTTTTGTGGAGTGGAAAAGTCGCAAAAAAGTCCCAAAGGCTAAAACTGCGCACAAATTTGCGACTTTTTTCTGCTCTGCACTATGCTCGCCAGTTTTCTGAAAGTGGGCGTGTTTTCGTATGTAAATGAATCTCTAGACAGATTTACTATTGGGACTTTTTTAAAAAGTCGCAAAAAAGTAGCAACTTCACTCCAGTGAGGACCATGCTTATCTTATGAGACTTTTTAATAGAACATGCGACTTTTTCATAAAGATGTGCGACTTTTGTAAAGCTGCTTACTGACGGATAAACTGCTACCGTCAAACCATTTATTACAGTCTTAAAGGGGCGATCATAAATCTGACTTGGCTAAAACTGACTTTAGCCATATGTGAAAGTGGAGTGAGAGGTCAGAGTCGTGATAAATCTGGCCCAGAGTATTTTCTGCGCTGAAAAAAGCCTGATGCTGAATTCACATACTTTTTTTTTAATACTTTTTTTTTAATACTTTTTTTCCTGACTCGGTTTTTTTAGAGCGGTTTTGGTGCAGATTTTCATTCTCTGCCCATTTTCAATGGAAATTCTGGACACAGAATCCGCGACAAGATGGACGGGACACTTCTTTTTTTCTGCAGATGTTTGAATTGGGGCAGGTTCACATGGAGGATTTTTTGTGTGATACTGACAAGAATAGGACATGGTCTATTTTTTTAATTGAAGTAAATGGGTCCACATCCGAGCCGCACAAAATGCTCGTGTGTTTGAGGCTTTATGAGGAGGGAAAGTTGGGGGTGGAAGAAAAAATACAAAATGTCCGACCATGGGCAGGGGCGTGATTTTATGTAAATACAGTTTAATCATTGTATAATGGAAAGTTTCTAAGACTTAGGTCCCTTTCAAACGAGCGAGAATTCCGTGCGGGTACAATGCGCATGAAAAACGCATCAAAACGCATTGCACCTGCGCAGAACAAAAACTGAACAACTGACTCGGAGACAAAACTGACTGAACTTGCTTGCAAAATGGTGCGAGTTTCACTGAACGCATCAGTACAGGATAAGTAATGTATGTACACAGTGACTCCACCAGCAGAATAGTGAGTGCAGCTCTGGAGTATAATACAGGATGTAACTCAGGATCAGTACAGGATAAGTAATGTATGTACACAGTGACTCCACCAGCAGAATAGTGAGTGCAGCTCTGGAGTATAATACAGGATGTAACTCAGGATCAGTACAGGATAAGTAATGTATGTACACAGTGACTGCACCAGCAGAATAATGAGTGCAGCTCTGGAGTATAATACAGGATGTAACTCAGGATCAGTACAGGATAAGTAATGTAATGTATGTACACAGTGACTCCACCAGCAGAATAGTGAGTGCAGCTCTGGAGTATAATACAGGATGTAACTCAGGATCAGTACAGGATAAGTAATGTATGTACACAGTGACTGCACCAGCAGAATAGTGAGTGCAGCTGTGGAGTATAATACAGGATGTAACTCAGGATCAGTACAGGATTAGTAATGTATATACACAGTGACTGCACCAGCAGAATAGTGAGTGCAGCTCTGCAGTATAATACAGGATGTAACTCAGGATCAGTACAGGATAAGTAATGTATGTACACAGTGACTGCACCAGCAGAATAGTGAGTGCAGCTCTGGAGTATAATACAGGATGTAACTCAGGATCGTTACAGGATAAGTAATGTATATACACAGTGACTGCACCAGCAGAATAGTGAGTGCAGCTCTGGAGTATAATACAGGAAGTAACTCAGGATCAGTACAGGATAAGTAATGTATGTACACAGTGACTGCACCAGCAGAATAGTGAGTGCAGCTCTGGGGTATAATACAGGAAGTAACTCAGGATCAGTACAGGATAAGTAATGTAATGTATGTACACAGTGACTCCACCAGCAGTATAGTGAGTGCAGCTCTGGAGTATAATACAGGATGTAACTCAGGATCAGTACAGGATAAGTAATGTATGTACACAGTGACACCACCAGCAGAATAGTGAGTGCAGCTCTGGAGTATAATACAGGATGTAACTCAGGATCAGTACAGGATAAGTAATGTATGTACACAGTGACTGCACCGGCAGAATAGTGAGTGCAGCTCTGGAGTATAATACAGGATGTAACTCAGGATCAGTACAGGATAAGTAATGTATGTACACAGTGACTGCACCAGCAGAATAGTGAGTGCAGCTCTGGGGTATAATACAGGAAGTAACTCAGGATCAGTACAGGATAAGTAATGTATGTACACAGTGACTGCACCAGCAGAATAGTGAGTGCAGCTCTGGAGTATAATACAGGATGTAACTCAGGATCAGTACAGGATAAGTAATGTATGTACACAGTGACTGCACCAGCAGAATAGCGAGTGCAGCTCTGGAGTATAATACAGGATGTAACTTAATGATTTTCCTAGTCTACGACGTAAAGTCATAGTTTTATTAAGACACGGAGGCGAATATTGCTTTCTCTTCCTTTACTGATCACCATAGCAGCAAGGAGAAACAAAAAACAAATGCAAATGGTCACCATAGTAACCCATATGTCCCACCCCTACAGCCCCCATATAAGGCTGTGTCCAAGGTGGCACTTCCTCTTTCTCTGCGAACCAGTCCATAACAACCAATGAACAGCAACTCAGGAACAGTCCAAGAACAATCCGCGTCAACGAAACCCTCAGAATCCAAGCAGGAACTCTCCAGCGACAGGATCCACATCAGGAGACGGACTGGAACCAACATCCAAGACTCCCAGCACATCCAACGTGGAAGCAGCAGGAGCCGAAGGGAACAACCTCATCCAAAACAGGAGCAATCAAGGGCAGGAAGGCTCAACCTGAAAGAACAAGAGAGATAAACACCGATAAAGCGAGGTCATGGCACCAGCCAAAACCCATCTCCAGTGGACACACAGGTCCAGGCCGATGGTAAGCATACAATCAAGCACGAGCACATAATGGCGAACAACTGAACCCTCCCAGCGTACCAACAGACCCAAAACCTGCCTACCCACTAAGTAGAGGTAAGCGGCCAAACACACCCCCCCATACAACCAGAGTCCAGGGGAGGGAAGGGAGGGCAATATTCGCCTCCGTGTCTTAATAAAACTATGACTTTACGTCGTAGACTAGGAAAATCATTAAGTTTTACATCAGACACGGAGGCTTCATATTGCTAGTTCAAAGCTGGTTAACCAAGGGATCAAATAAATGAGGAGGAGGACGGAAATAATACTCACGGAACGTGGAGGAACTCGACCAGTCCGCCAATCGTAGGATGTCCTCCAGGCGAGCACCCGAGACCGCCAAGGAGGTAGACGTCGCCCCGCGCGCCGAATGAGCTGTAAACACCGAAGTGTCCACACCGGCAAGAGCCATAACCCATTTTAACCAACGGGCCAAGGTGGGACTAGTCACCGGGCCGAACGGGTGACGGATGGAGAGAAACAACTGCGGCACAGTCGGAGACCTGTGAGGACGAGTCCTGGCCTCGTACTCTTTCAAGCAAGCCACCGGACACAAGGCCGGGGAAGCTGGAAAGCTGGGATACGAGACGACCCGGATGTTCGTCTTCGTGCGTCTAGAAATGTTAAATGACACGCCCTCCGGGGTGAAGGATCTGGCGTCGTGGTCCAGAGCCCGCACATCAGAAACTCTTTTACAAGAAATCAAGCAAAAGAGCGTGAGCAACTTCGCGGAAAGCTGACGTAAGGAAAGGTCAGCATTGGAAGGCCAAGAGGACAAAAAGGTAAGTACCAGGGAAACATCCCAAGTGGAAGAAAACCTCGGGCGGGGAGGCCGAGAAAGACGTGCGCCTCGGAGGAGGCGCGAAACGGAAGGATGCTGTCCAGCCGGAACGCCATCAAACCCTAGGTGCGACGAAGAGATCGCCGAACGAAAAAGGTTGATCGTCCTGTAAGCCTTACCCCCTTCAAACAGAGAGGTGAGGAATTGCAGCAACTGAGCTACAGGAGCTGAAACGGGATCCAGGTCCCGTTCCAGGCACCAGCCAGCCCAAGTTCGCCAGGCCGCCCGATAAGATTTTCGGGTGCCGGGAGCCCAAGCGTCGTCCAAGAGGCGCCTAGCTGCCTCCGAAATTCCGTCGACCGCTCCTGGAGTCCTGAGAGCCGGCAGGCCATCAAACGGAGGGATCCGTCCAGGAGCAGGGGGTGGGGAGTCCCCTGAGGGCAGCGCAGGAGAGAGGTCGGGTTCGGTAGAAGGACTGGGATGTCCACCAGAAGCTCCAGGAGAGACGGGAACCATACCTGAGATTCCCAGAACGGGACTATCGCCACCAACTCCGCCCGATGGCGACGCACTTGGAGAAGCATCCGAGGAATCATCATGAATGGGGGAAAAGCATAGAGAAGGCCGGAGGACCAGTCCTGCAGAAACGCGTCCGCCGCCATCGCCTCCGGATCCGGGCGCCAACTGTAGAAACGAGGGAGGTGAGCGTTGAGCCGGGAGGCGAACAAGTCCACGGAAAAGGGTCCCCATCTGGACGACACCACCGAGAAAATCGACGGGTCCAACTGCCAGTCGCTGCCGTCCGTAAGAAGGCGGGAACTCCAATCCGCCCGTACGTTGTGAAGTCCCGGCAGGTACTCGGCTTGCACCATGATGTCCCTGGAGAGACAATACGCCCAAAAATCCTTCGCCAACCCCGCCAGGGTGGCCGACTGGGTTCCGCCCAAACGGTTGATGTAGCGAACCGCTGAAATATTGTCCATCCGGAGACGGATACATGCATTGGCCAAACCGTTGGTAAAACTCTTGACGGCCAAAGAGCCGGCCAGCAACTCTAGGGCATTGATGTGCAAGCGCGTCTCGACCTGCGACCAAGGCCCCCCGGTGGAGACCCCGTCGCAGTGTGCTCCCCAGCCCTGAAGGCTGGCATCCGACTCGATGGTGAACTCCGGCTGGAAGCCAAAAATCGCCCTGCCGTTCCAAGCTTCCAGATTGGCGATCCACCAACGGATCTCTTCCTTGGCCTCCGAATCCAAGGCCACCAAGTCCGCAAAGGAGGACCCCGAGCGGAGGTGCGCAATCTTCAAGCGCTGCAGGGCCCGGTAATGCAAGGGCGCCGGGAAGACCGCCTGTATGGAGGATGCCAGTAGGCCGATGATGCGGGCTAGATGACGCAGGGACAGGTGGGCACTGGCCAACGCCCGCCGCAGTTCCTTGCGAATGGACCGTAACTTGTCCCCCGGCAGGCTGAGGGATTCCGAGATCGAGTCCACCGTGAAGCCGAGGAAGTCCAACCTCTGGGAGGGAGTGAGCCAAGACTTCTCCAAGTTGAGTAGGAAACCGAGCGACTCCAGGAGATCCGACGTCCATCGGAGGTGTTGCAGCAGCGACGATCTGGACTGATGCATCAGGAGGATGTCGTCCAGATAAATTATGAGGCGCACCCCGCGACTCCTCAGCCAGGCCATGACCGGACGCAGGAGCTTGGTGAAACACCACGGAGCCGACGACAAGCCGAATGGAAGGCATGTGAATCTCCAAACCTCGCCCTTCCAGAGGAAACGAAGGAGATCCCTGGACTGGGGGGCCACCGAGACCGTCAGGTACGCGTCCTTCAGATCCAGCTTCACGAGCCAATCCCCGGGGGAAAGGAGGTCCCGAAGTAGATGGATGCCCTCCATCTTGAAGTGACGGTACCGCACGATGCTGTTTAGCGCCCGGAGATTGATGACGGGACGCATCTGCCCCCCTTTCTTCTGGACTAAGAAAATGTTGCTTATCACCCCCCTTGAGTGACCGTGAGCTCTCTCTATGGCCCCCTTGAGGAAAAGGGAAGAGAGCTCCTCGTCCACCCGAGCGGAGTCCGATCCCCTCCGCAGAGGGGCCGGCGGGAGCTGCACCGAGCAAGGGGCGTCTATGAGCTCTATGGAGAAGCCCCTGACCGTCCCCAGAACCCACGGGTCTGATGTGATTAGTTCCCAAGCGGGTAAAAAATGCCGAAGCCTGCCCCCTACATAAGGTACCGAAGAATCCCCGACCGGGGTCTGACTTACCGGAAGACTTGCGGGGAGCCGTGTTTCCTCGGAAGGAACGGGAGCGCCATTGTCCCCCTCTGGATGGGAAGAACGTCTGGGGAGACCGCTGGTCTTGAAACGCAGCTCGCTGGGAGAAGGAGCCTCTGGAAACACCCCTGCCTCGGGTGCTGGAACGGCCGGACAGACGGCCCCTGTTGCTGCCGGCCCTGTGAGAGACCCGGCCCTGGAAGACTTTGCGCATAGTGGCCTGCGCCTTGTCCAGAGCGGAAAACGTGCCGACGAAGCGGCTGAGGTCCTTAATAAAGGAGTCCCCAAAAAGTAGGCCTTCCGCCTCTTTGCCCGTCTCCGTCTGGGCGAGATTGATGAGCTTGGGGTCTATCCTAAGCAGGATGGCCTTGCGCCTCTCCACAGATAGGGACGCATTGGTTCCCCCGGCGATGCAAATCGCCCTCTGGGCCCAGCCCGTGAGCTCCTCCGGGTCAATGTGGGAACCCTCCTGTCTGGCGGACTCCGCCAACTCCATGATCTTTGCCAGTGGGCCGAAAATATCCAGAAGCTTATCCTGGCAGCCTCTAAGGGCCGAATCTAGACCCTTCTTGGCATTCCACCCAGACTTAGACAAAAACTGGGTCATCTTTGGGTCCACGACGGGCGTGTCGCAGACCTTATGGGGTATAATGGGCCGAGGGCACTCAGCCCGCAGTTTACTGCGCGCCTCTTTGGACAGAGGACGGCGGGCCCAATGCTCCAGATAGCTACTAATCTGGGACTCGGGGAGCCACTCCGCTGATCTGGGATGATGGAGGGCCTCAGGGTCAAACATGGGGGCCCCGGAGGAGTCCAAAGGTAAATTGTCAGCTGAGGTAGTGGAGGAACCTCTAGCTAAAGGCATAGCAGGGGGAGTGGCAATGGGGTCGGACCCCCGAGGGGAGTCATCCTCCACAGAAAAATCAGAAGCCTCTGCTGGATCCTCCGGGCCCGAACCCAGATCCGAGTCAGAGACGGCATCTGCTAGGGCTCTAGCGTGCTTCCACACCCGCGATTTGTCAGCCTGGCGGGGACAAGCTCTCTTACGCGACCTCAGCGCGTCGTCTGTGGTGGTCATCAACCCACCGGTCATCGTCTCCTGTCCAACAGGAGGTTCAGGAGCAAAAGAGTGCTGTGCAGTCTCAGGTGGAGCCAGTCTGGCCCCAGCTAGGGGGTGTGCAGACAGGGCCTGGGAGATGGTCTGGGACAAAACCGTGGACATGGACCCCATGGCCTGCAGGATTGCATCAGACACAGAGCGCTGGATGAGTTGCGCCTGTGAGTCTGAGCCAGGGGGACTAATATTGCCAGAGGTTCCACCCCTAGGGGGAGATTGGGCCGAGGGGTCCATGCTGCTTAAGCAAAAGAAACAGGGCACCTGTAAAGAGAGGGCAAAGAGGAGAGCCGGAGGCCAAGAAAAACGCAGCGCCAGTTAACTAAGGGGTTAATCACCCCAGGAGCGAGAGGACAGGAGCGCTAATACAGAGGAACCGGCAGCCGTCACGCAGGAGACCGGATGAAGCGAGATCTCGCGGGAACGGGAACCAAAATGGCCGCCGGAATCTCGCGAGATCTCGCTCCAGTCAGCCAGAGCGAGCGCGAAAGCGGGAAGAAAAAGGGCGCCGACCAGAGCGAAGACGCGCGCAAGGTGAGGGGCGTGCCTGAGGGGAGAGCCCAGCACAGGGGAGGTAAAATGGCGGCGAAGCCAGAGAATCGGCCCGGCACTGTGTGGAGTCCCAAGTAAAAGTCCCAGGGGATAAACAAAGTTAGACCACCGAAGCGACGGCACTGCACATAACCCTGCTTCCTGCTGTAGCAGAGAGGGGATGAGCGGAAGGGGCCCCAGGGAAAACGCCGCGCACGATCAGGTCCCAGAACTACTGGGGTAGGCAGAGGATGCCCCGACAGGGGAACAAAGATAAAATATATCTTTATATCTCGCTGCCTAAACGTCAACACCTAAAGGAGAAAACAAAACCCCAGGGGAGAAATATAACCCGGGGAATAGCCAGAATTAAACACTTAGGGAATAACAGCCAGCAGATAAAATAAAATGTCACTTATCTGGTGAGCAGCAAGAAAGAGGAAGTGCCACCTTGGACACAGCCTTATATGGGGGCTGTAGGGGTGGGACATATGGGTTACTATGGTGACCATTTGCATTTGTTTTTTGTTTCTCCTTGCTGCTATGGTGATCAGTAAAGGAAGAGAAAGCAATATGAAGCCTCCGTGTCTGATGTAAAACTCAGGATCAGTACAGGATAAGTAATGTAACGTGTGTACACAGTGACTGCACCAGCAGAATAGTGAGTGCAGCTCTGGAGTATAATACAGGATGTAACTCAGGATCAGTATAGGATAAGTAATGTATGTACACAGTGACTGCAGCAGCAGAATAGCGAGTGCAGCTCTGGAGTATAATACAGGATGTAACTCAGGATCAGTACTGGATAAATAATGTATGTACACAGTGACTGCAGCAGCAGAATAGTGAGTGCAGCTCTGCAGTATAATACAGGATGTAACTCAGGATCAGTACAGGATAAGTAATGTATGTACACAGTGACTGCACCAGCAGAATAGTGAGTGCAGCTCTGGAGTATAATACAGGATGTAACTCAGGGTAAGTAATTTAAGTACTTTCCCATAATAATAACAACTATTATATACTGTATATTATAATGTCTGGTGGGACCTGAAATGCTGAAGTTCTGCTCTATTACTTATATTAGTATAAGGTAAACTCCGATGATTCTGATTCTTGAATACAATGTTATCTGTAGAATTGGGGGAAATGCAGAACATCACAAAGCACCAAACCCTCAGCTTCTGCCTTTAAGACTTTAAGCAAAGACAAATAATTGATCAGAACGTTTGTCCAGGGCCGAGGAGGAAAACACAGATGGCGCCTCCTCCGCCTCGCTCTGTATGTTCCTGCACTTTGAATATTCATGTCATGGAGTAGACAGACGTGACCATGTACCTCCATACTCTGTGTAGGTGCTGTCACCCTGAAACGCATCCAAAAACACCTGACTTGTGCCGAGTATTTTTAAAAGTTTTTTTTAGCGTTTTTGTCAAATAGTGTGCCTGAGCACCTGCCTTTTTTAGGGAGTCTTCTTTGCAATTCATTGACTGTAAGTTTGTCTCTTCCTCTGGTGTTGCTTCCTCTGTAGATCAGTATAAAAAAATACCTTTGATAAATAAACAAAGAAAAAATAAACATCACATCCTGGCACTTGCAGTTCTTTTACGCCAGGTCAAAAAAATAAAATAAAAATCAGTGGAGGCCTATGGGAATAAGTAAAATGCCAGAAAATTTGGGAAAAATGCCAGATCCAGAGCAGGGACGAGCATTTGTGAATAAAAACTGCCTGGACTTTACATGGATACATTTTACCTGCACTGATACATTGTAACAAATTATCAGGACAGAAGAGAGGATTGTTTAGTCTGGATACAACTGTAACAGATCCTCAGCTGTGAGAATTATCAGGTCTGTACAGGTTTTCAGACCATTGATGTGAATAAGAATGTTCCCATTCCCTGACAGCAAGCCGAGATCTTGAAAATGGTGAGGAGTTGAAACAAAGAATATTTTTAAAAAGATGAAAAACGTAATGTTGTAAAGATCAAGAACAGCATGTGTGGGTCACGCACCCAAGCTAGGAGAACAGGGTGCCCCCTGACGGCCTGTGTGTGGGGGAAGGGACTGTTACATCATGGTTGGTGAAGGGGTTGTTACAGTTGTTCCTCAGGGGCCGTCCTTCAATAAAAATAAAAAAACGGACGCATAGGTGGAGGGAGGAGGCAAACAGGGACGCAATATAATTTGTTCGATCACACTTTGAACATTTTTTTTTTAGTTATTTTTAGAGCCATTCTAATTTAATTGTCACAGCAGACTTTTCTTGCGCTGTCACCTTCCGTTTTTTTGTTTGGTCATTAGGCAACTGCAGGAATTGTGCAACAATCCGACGCTAATGTCTTGTTTAAGGGAGATTTTTTTTTTTTTTAAACTTTTCCACTAAGTGGTGTTACTTATCAGTAACAACAGAACCGGCCAGAGAGGGGGGGGGGGGGGGGGGGGTAAATTGTTTTATGGCCTAAATAACACCCAGACTCTGAAGGCAATTATTAGGTAATTAACCCTGTAAAAGGTGGAGGGGGGGGATAAATTCTGTTATCAGTTTTTGCGGACACTCACTTAGAGGGACCTTTCATATATACAAGCCATTTTCCATACAGTCCCGGCTTCAGATCAGCTCTGATCACCAGGAACAAGCTGCACCCAGCCGTTCATTTTTCTCAACAGTGGCCTCTAGAGGAGAAATGCGGTATTACATGATGCCCATGCAAATGAGAAGGCCTTCTATGAAATACACCGCATGTTGAGTCCTCCAGGGTGAGATCCTTCACTCTGATTCATAGAATTTTTTATTCCTTGGCATATGGAGCTTCTTAGGGAACTCTTGCCCCATGGGGTAATACAGTTTTGGCAATATCATAGCTGCATTCGTCCTTTTTGCAGGATGTGTTCAGTATTGCAACTCAGCCCTATTGACTTTGATTGAGCTGAACGGCAATAACATTCACAACCTGTGGACAGGCTCTTCTAATTCTGTAGCGCTCTTTCAAAGAGCCGCTGTCAGCAGGATTAACCCTATTAAACCAGGTATAATGTCTGGTGGGGTCGATTCTGCTGAGTAAACCAATACTTCATTGATGTTCCTAAGAAAAACACATTTTTATTAAAATGTAAATGAGAACTTCAGTGCACCGAGAAGTCACTCCCCCCATCCTCTTGATTTAAAAGGTGAGATATCTCACCAGGCCCTGCACTGTAACCTACACAATTGGCGCATGTGCAGTTTATCAGACTCTACTTCCTCAGCGGTGCAAAGGACTACTGCGCATGCACTGATAAGGTCATCCTACTCAGGGAAGATGCTCATCATTGTTCAGGGTGAAGGATGCCATCATCGGCACATGCGCGGGAGTCACTTGCACTGCTGGGGATGCAGAGGCAGGTGCACTGCGCATGCGCCAATAGAGTAGGCTACTGCGGAGGATTACAAGGCCAAACAAGATGTCAGACACAGTCAATCTAGAGCAGGGATGGCCAACCTGAGGCTCTCCATCTGTTGCTAAACTACAACTCCCAGCATACCCAGACTGCCTACAGTTGTCAGCCTACAGCAGAGCATGATGGGAGTTGTAGTTTTACAATATCTGGAGAGCACCAGGTTAGCAATCTCTGATTTAAAGAATAAGGGAGTGGCTCTAAGTGCAACGCAAAGGAGCTCTGATCCGCCACTTGGTACACGAAGACCTAATTTACATATTATTGGCGCAACATAGGGATGTACATGAGGTATCGTTTTACTTAGCAGGATCAACCCTACAAGGCATTATGCCTGGCTTAGTAGGCTTCTGACAGATGCAAAGCACCGCCAAAAATCACACCACACCATACGCATGTCAAATGTGGAATTTTTTGCAGTTTTTGCAACTTCTTTTTTCCCATAAGGAATAACAGTGAATTTTCTGTTGGATTGCAGCCTGGAGCGGCTCTGTTCACACGCATCCTGTGTGTATACGGGGACAATGCAGAGTGCGGGGCGCTGTGTGCTCGGCTCATGGGGGGGCTCAGGTGAGCACACAAGTCCTGCTGTTTATCCAGTCTCCTGCTGATGCCGGATAAATATTAGACATTGTGCACCACGTTATTATTTGAAGAGCTTTCTACCGCCCTCCTGACATTTATATGAGGCCAAATGATACATAATTAACATGCAAACATTAGAGTGCGAGGACATGTAATGTGGCTATTGTTCCCGGGGTGGGGGGCACAGGACTAAAGGGTGGGCTCAGAAATGTAAAGGTTTGGGGCCTCAGTGTTACATGATTGTGCACGTAAGACCCGCAGTCTCTCTGCACCTAGTGTGGCCCTCAGGACATTCCCTCTAGTGCGATCAAGGTACCCCCCACCCCACTACTAATATCTTAAAGGAAACACTGCACAGAAGGAGGCTCAGTGTAGGAAAGAGAATCGTCCACTTAGTTATCTGTGCTAATGATCTCTAGAGAAGTGAATCATATGAACTCTAAGTGTCTTAAACTGCAGCATCCACCTCCAGGCCAGTGATAATTACACACCGCTCCAGCGCTTTCATGTCACCGACACAACGTGCAAGTATTAGCCTGAGAAGAGTCGGGTAATCTGCATGAATCCGAGGGCATCGTCACCAAGATCCCCTCCCCCCTCCCCAACAGCTTCAAGACCAAGAGGGGCAAATCTTATACATTATTACCCAGAACTAATAGATGTGATTACAGCACAAGGAGAAAGTGCTCTATGGCATTCACATGCAAAATATTATACATAGGAGCAGTATTATAGTAGTTATATTCCTGTACATAGGAGCAGCATTATAGTAGTTATATTCTTGTAGATAGAAGCAGTATTATAGTAGTTATATTCTTGTACATAGGAGCAGTATTATAGTAGTTATATTCTTGTACATAGGAGCAGTATTATAGTAGTTATATTCTTGTAGATAGAAGCAGTATTATAGTAGTTATATTCTTGTACATAGGAGGCAGTATTATAGTAGTTATATTCTTGTACATAGGAGGCAGTATTATAGTAGTTATATTCTTGTACATAGGGGGCAGTATTATAGTAGTTATATTCTTGTACACAGGAGCAGTATTATAGTAGTTATATTCTTGTACATAGGGAGCAGTATTATAGTAGTTATATTCTTGTACACAGGAGCAGTATTATAGTAGTTATATTCTTGTATGTAGGAGCAGTATTATAGTAGTTATATTCGTGTACATAGGAGTAGTATTATAGTAGTTATATTCTTGTACATAGGAGCAGTATTATAGTAGTTATATTCTTGTACATAGGAGGCAGTATTATAGTAGTTATATTCTTGTACATAGGGAACAGTATTATAGTAGTTATATTCTTGTACATAGGAGCAGTATTATAGTAGTTATATTCTTGTATGTAGGAGCAGTATTATAGTAGTTATATTCTTGTACATAGGAGCAGTATTATAGTAGTTATATTCTTGTACATAGGAGCAGTATTATAGTAGTTATATTCTTGTACATAGGAGGCAGTATTATAGTAGTTATATTCTTGTACATAGGAGGCAGTATTATAGTAGTTATATTCTTGTACATAGGAGGCAGTATTATAGTAGTTATATTCTTGTACATAGGAGGCAGTATTATAGTAGTTATATTCTTGTACATAGGAGGCAGTATTATAGTAGTTATATTCTTGTACATAGGGAGCAGTATTATAGCAGTTATATTCTTGTACACAGGAGCAGTATTATAGCAGTTATATTCTTGTACATAGGGAGCAGTATTATAGTAGTTATATTATTGTACATAGGAGCAGTATTATAGTAGTTATATTCTTGTACATAGGGAGCAGTATTATAGCAGTTATATTCGTGTAGATAGCAGAAATATTATAGTAGTTATATTGCTGTACATAGGAGCAGTATTATAGTAGTTATATTCTTGTACATAGGAGGCAGTATTATAGTAGTTATATTCTTAAACATAGGAGCAGTATTATAGTAGTTATATTCTGGTACATAGGAGGCAGTATTATAGTAGTTATATTCCTGTACATAGAAGGCAGTATTATAGTAGTTATGTTCTTGTACATAGGAGGCAGTATTATAGTAGTTATATTCTTGTACATAGGGAGCAGTATTATAGTAGTTATATTCTTGTACACAGGAGCAGTATTATAGTAGTTATATTCTTGTACATAGGAGCAGTATTATAGCAGTTATATTCTTGTACATAGGAGCACTATTATAGTAGTTAGTAGTTATATTCTTAAACATAGGAGCAGTATTATAGTAGTTATATTCCTGTACATAGGAGCAGTATTATAGTAGTTATATTCTTGTACACAGGAGCAGTATTATAGTAGTTATATTCTTGTACATAGGGAGCAGTATTATAGTAGTTATATTCTTGTACATAGGGAGCAGTATTATAGTAGTTATATTCTTGTACATAGGAGCAGTATTATAGTAGTTATATTCTTGTACATAGGAGCAGTATTATAGTAGTTATATTGTTGTACATAGGAGCAGTATTATAGTAGTTATATTGTTGTACATAGGAGCAGTATTATAGTAGTTATATTGTTGTACATAGGAGGCAGTATTATAGTAGTTATATACTTGTACATAGGAGGCAGTATTATAGTAGTTATATTCTTGTACATAGGAGGCAGTATTATAGTAGTTATATTCTTGTACATAGGAGGCAGTATTATAGTAGTTATATTCTTGTACATAGGGAGCAGTATTATAGCAGTTATATTCTTGTACACAGGAGCAGTATTATAGCAGTTATATTCTTGTACATAGGGA